>NC_041391.1:579834436-579887275 GCF_002162155.2 Triticum dicoccoides | reverse complement strand
AGTTTGAAAAATCATACTGAGTGGTGAGCAATCCTCCCACTCGGGGGCTTAGCTGCAGTTTAGTACTTGCCTAAGTTTGAGAAATCCTACCGAGTGGTGAGCAATCCTCCCACTCGAGGGCTTAGCTACAGTCCAGTACTTGCCTAAGTTTGAGAAATCCTACCGAGTGGTGAGCAATCCTCCCACTCGGGGGCTTAGCTGCAGTCCAGTACTCGCCTAAGTTTGAGAAATCCTATCGAGTGGTGAGCAATCCTCCCACGCGGGGGCTTAGCTGCAGTCCAGTACTCGCCTAAGTTTGGGAAAACCTATCGAGTGGTGAGCAATCCTCCCACTCGAGGGCTTAGCTGCAGTCCAGTACTCGCCTAAGTTTTGAAAATCCTCCCGAGTGAAAACTGGTCTTCTCGCTCGGGGACTTAGCAAAGTGCGGGTCGACCGCGACCCCCAGTCCATAATTGCACCATCAATAAGAAGGACGAGATTGAGCGGGTCGCCAAGGTGAGCCATTTTCAAGAACGTCAAGACCATTGTTGAATGTCCCGTTGATGAGCTGCCTGTCCCGCCGAATGGTGCGGGTCGACCACGACCCCCCCACCCGGGGGGCTGCACCGTCAAGAAGAAGGACAAGATTGTGCGCAATATCAAAGGCCCATCCAACGGCTGGTGCCTTGCTGATGAGCTAATCAGTGCTGCTCAAGGCTCGTCCAACTGGTCGACTGTTGACTCTTCTTCAGAAGCTGCATCGAGCGTACAGAAACCGATCCAAGATAAGAACGAGTTCCACTCAAAGATAAATGCAACATATTCAAAGATAAATCCAAAGGTTCCTAACCTCAGATTAAAAGTACTCAGGCGTTAGGCCTGAAGGAGTTTTAACGATTACAAAATCACTCGGCATTCCGAGGCAAATAAAGGGGAGGCATAATGTTTTTCACTCACTCGGCGGGAGAAGGACTGGGTGGATCGCAGAAGCTGTCAAGATCGATGCTGTCGGCAATGCGAGTAGCTGCCTCGAGGAAGGTGTCCATGAAGGACTGGAAGGAGTGCTTCTTATTATTCGCTACCTTGAGGGCCGCCAGCTTATCTTCTTTAGCCTCCTTGCAGTGCACTCGAACCAATGACAAGGCAACGTCAGCACCACAGTGAGCAGAGGACTTCTTCCACTCTTGCACTTGGCCAGGGATCTGATTGAGTCGAGCCATCAGCGAGTCGAGATCTTGAGAAAGTTCCGCCTGAGGCTAGAGTTCGGCGTCCACTCGGGTCATCACCGCCTTCAGTCGAGCCAGATAAGCAACCGCACCATCCAAGCGTGATTCCAACCGCAGCAAGTCCATCGCAACGTCATCTATCACGGGGCAATTGATGGGGTCTAACCTGTCTCGACCCGCCCAGTTTCAGCTTCAAAGTCCTGACAAAGTTCTGTTCCATCGCGAAAAACAACGAGTCGACAATATTATAACAAACTTCAGTCGACGACAATTAACCAATTGAATGACCATACCTTCAAGCTTCAGGACAAGCTTCATGGCAAGTTGTTCCAGATAGGACTCTAGCTTGCCCGTCTTGGTTCTGAGGCCGCCGACTTCAGTGGTCAGGTTCTCCTTGTCTTTCCTCAGTTGCTCGACTTCCCGATTTGCTTCCGAGATGGCGGTCTTCAACTTTGCGTTCTCCTCCTCCAATTTGCCGACTGAAGCCTGATACGTCTCCAACGTATCTACTTTTCCAAACACTTTTGCCCTTGTTTTGGACTCTAACTTGCATGATTTGAATGAAACTAACCTGGACTGACGTTGTTTTCAGCAGAATTACCATGATGTTGTTTCATGTGTAGAAAACAAAAGTTCTCGGAATGACCTGAAAATCCTCGGAGACAAGTTTCAGAAAATATAAAAAATATTGGCAAAAGATGAAGACCAGGGGGCCCACACCCTGTCCACGAGGGTGGGGGGCATGCCCACCCTCTCTGGGCGCACCCCCCTATCTCGTGGGCCCCCTGTAGCTCCGCCGACCTCAACTCCAACTCCATATATTCCGTTTCACGGATAAAAAAATCAGAGAGGAAGTTTCATTGAGTTTTATGATACGGAGCCGCCGCCAAGCCCTAATCTCTCTCGGAGGGCTGATCTGGAATCCGTTCGGGGCTCCGGAGAGGGGGATTCATCGCCGTCGTCATCATCAACCATCCTCCATCACCAAATTCATGATGCTCACCGCCGTGCGTGAGTAATTCCATCGTAGGCTTGCTGGACGGTGATGGGTTGAATGAGATTTACCATGTAATCAAGTTAGTTTTGTTAGGGTTTGATCCCTAGTATCCACTATGTTCTGAGATTGATGTTGCTATGACTTTGCTATGCTTAATGCTTGTCACTAGGGCCCGAGTGCCATGATTTCAGATCTGAACCTATTATGTTTTCATGAATATATGTGTGTTCTTGATCCTATCTTGCAAGTCTATAGTCACCTATTATGTGTTATGATCTGACAACCCCGAAGTGACAATAACCGGGATACTTCTCGGTGATGACCGTAGTTTGAGGACTTCATGTATTCACTATGTGTTAATGCTTTGGTCCAGTACTCTATTAAAAGGAGGCCTTAATATCCCTTAGTTTCCGCTAGGACCCCGCTGCCACGGGAGGGTAGGACAAAAGATGTCATGTAAGTTCTTTTCCATAAGCACGTATGACTATATTCAAAATACATGCCTACATTACATTGATGAATTGGAGCTAGTTCTGTGTCACCCTATGTTATAGCTATTACATGAGGAATCGCATCCGACATAATTATCCATCACTGATCCATTGCCTACGTGCTTTTCATATATTGTGCTTCGCTTATTTACTTTTCCGTTGCTATTGTTACAATCAATACAAAAGCCCCAAAATATTACTCTTTGCTATCTTTACATGTACCACTGTTATCATTACTATCATACTACTTGGCTACTAAATACCTTGTTGTAGATACTAAGTTATCCAGGTGTGGTTGAATTGACAACTCAAGTGCTAATACTCAAGAATATTCTTTGGCTCCCCTTGTATCGAATCAATAAATTTGGGTTGAATACTCTACCCTCGAAAGCTGTTGTGATCCCCTACACTTGTGGGTTATCAAGACTAATTTCTGGCGCTGTTGCCAGGGAGTATAGCTCTATTCTCTGAGTCACTTGGGATTTATATCTGCTGATCACTATGAAGAACTTGAAAGATCAAAGCACTAAAATTTATCCCTCAACTACGAGGGGAGATAAGGAACTGCCATCTAGCTCTGCACTAGATTCTCCTTCTATTATGAATAAGTTTGCGACACCTAAACCTGCTACTGCTATGAATTCTGATATGTCACATGTTATTGATGATGCCACTTCTGCCATGCATGATACTTATGATGAAACTACTTCTATGCTTGATACTACCGTGCCATTAGGTGAATTTCTTGATGAAAAACTTACTAGGGCTAGGGAGAATGAAATTATTTAAAATGAAATTATTGATGAAGTGATGATGAAGGTTCTCCTCCTAATTATGAATTTCCTGTTGTTCCTGAGGGTTATGTTATGGATGAAGAAACCGCTAGAGATTTTCTTGCTTGCAATGATAGATCAGATCTTAAGAAATTATTAGCTAAACTGAAACAAAAGACTTTGAATGCTAAAATGAAACATGACCCTGCTTTCGCCACTTCACCTATCTTTGTTACTGATAAGGAATATGAATTCTTTGTTGATCCTGAGATTATTACTTTAGTTGAATCCGATCCTTTTTATGGCACTGAATCTGAAACTGTTGTGGCACATCTTACCAAGTTAAATGATATAGCCACCCTGTTTACTGACGATGAGACGTCTCGCTATTATTATATCCTTAAGATATTTCCGTTCTCATTAAAGGGTGACGCTAAGACTTGGTTTAATTCTCTTGATCTTGGTTGTGTGCGTAGTCCCCAGGATATGATTTATTACTTCTCTGCTAAATATTTTCCTGCTCATAAGAAACAAGCTGCCTTGCAGGAAATATATAACTTTGTGCAAATCGAAGAAGAGAGTCTCCCACAAGCTTGGGGGAGGCTTCTCCGATTACTTAATGTGTTGCTTGATCATCCACTTAAGAAAAATTAAATACTTGATATCTTCTATAATGGTCTAACTGATGCTTCCAAGGACCACTTGGATAGTTGTGCTAGTTGTGTTTTCAGGGAAAGAACAGTCGACGAAGTTGAATTATTATTGAACAATATGTTGACTAATGAGAATAATTGGATTCTTCCTGAGCCAATTCCTGAGGCAATTCCTGAACCAATTGAGCCAACTCCTGAGCCTATTCCTAAACCTACTACGAAAAAGAGAGGTGTTCTATTTCTCAGTCCTGAAGATATGCAAGAGGCAAAGAAATCAATGAAAGAGAAAGGTATTAAAGTTGAAGACGTTAAGAATTTACCTCCTATTGAAGAAATACATGGTCTTAATATACCACCTGTCGAAGAAACATATTGTCTTGACAACCCGACACAGGTAGTGAAGGTAAATTCTCTCTATAGATATGATAAAGTTGAAATCCCGTCTACTAAATTTCATAGTCCATGCTTAGAAAAAATTGATGATTTCATGGATAGACAAGCAAATTTAAATGATTATGTTGGTAGACAATTGAAGAATAATTCTTATATGATAGGATGCTTGAATGATTATATAGCTAGACTTAAAGGTGAACTTAAACTCACTAGTAAACATGCTTCTATGGTTGCTACTCAAGCTGAACAAGTACTTAGGCTCAGAATGAATTGCTAGAGGAACTAAATAATAAACATGACTTTGTTGTTAGAGTGGCTACTAGAACTGGTAAAATGACTCAGGAACCTTTGTATCTTGAAGTCCACCCTAAGAGAATTGAACAAGATTCTCAGAATAATAATCTAGATGCTCCTAGTTCTTCTAAGAAGAAGAAAAAGAAAAATGATAGGACTTTGCATAATTCTAGTGAACCTAATGTAGAAACCCCTGAGAATCCTAATAATACTTCTATCTCTGATGCTTAAACACAATCCGGAGATGAACATGAACCTGATGATAATGCTAATAATGATGTGCATGTAGATGCTCAACCTAGTAATAACAATGATATAGAAATTGAACCTGCTGTTGGTCTTGATAACCCACCATCAAGAAACCAACGTTATGATAAGAGAGATTTTGTTGCTAGGAAGCATGGTAGAGAAAGAGAACCATGGGTTCAGAAACCCATGCCCTTTCCTCCGAAACCATCCAAGACAAAGGATGATGAGTACTTTGAGCGTTTTGCTGAAATGATTAGACCTATTTTCTTACGCATGCGCTTAACTGATATGCTTACAACAAATCCTTATTGTAAATATATGAAAGATATCATTACTAATAAGAGGAAAATACCTGAAGCTAAGATTTCCACCATGCTTGCTAACTATACCTTTAAGGGTGGAATACCTAAGAAACTTGGTGATCCCGGAGTACCCACTATACCTTGCTCAATTAAGAGAAATTATGTTAAAACTGCTTTATATGATTTAGGAGCGGGTGTTAGTGTTATGCCTCTTTCCTTGTACCGTAGACTTGAATTAAGTAAGTTGACACCCACTGAGATATCCTTGCAAATGGCTGATAAATCAACTGCTATACCTGTCGGCATTTATGAGGACGTGCCTGGACTTCATCATTCTTGATATTCCTGAGGACGACAGTATGTCGATTATCCTTGGTAGACCCTTTTTAAATACTGCAGGAGCTGTTATTGATTGCAACAAAGGCAATGTCACCTTTCATGTTAATGGAAATGAGAACACAGTACATTTTCCGAGGAAACAGCCTCAAGTTCATAGCCTAAATTCTATTGATAAAATTCCATCAATCATTATTGGACCTTTTGAATTTCCTCTCCCTATTGTCAAGAAAAAGTATGATATTCTTATTGTTGGGGATGTTCATATCCCCGTTGAGGTAACCTAGTGTCACTTCGAAATTTCGCCGGTTCCGTGTTATTCGGAATGAGTTTGTTAACAAGACTTGATCAACCTTGTTAGTGGATTCATTTTCATGATCATGAGATGGATGAAACTAGAAGGCATAACCTTCTGTACCCTCTTTTTACTTTCTGTTATTTAAAATAAATAAAGCAAAAATAGTATTATCTGTCTGTTTTCTGAACTATCCGTGCAATGAAAAATATCCCGAAAATAAAAGTGCTCTAAATGCCCTGCAAATTTAGTATGATTTTTTATGGAATATTTGAGGATTTTAGGCACTGAAATCACTGCAGGAGGGGCAAACACCAGGCCATGAGAGTGGAGGGTGCGCCCACCCCCCTGGGTGCGCCCCCCTGTCTCGTGGGCCCCTGGTGCCCCCCTCCACTTATGCCAGCACCCACACACTCCATCTTCTTCCCAAAAAAATCCCCATCCATCTTAAGCACGAGTTCTAGCTCATTTTGCTGCAGTTTTCGATCTCCTTGCTCAAAGCTCCATTCACAGAACTGCTTTGGGAGATTGTTGCTTGGTATGTGACTCCTCCATTGGTCCAAATAGTTTTCGTTCTAGTCCTTTATTCATTACAAATCCTTGCTGTCTTGGTGACCCTATTCTTGAGCTTGCATGTTAAATTTATGAGGTTCCAAGTAATTCTAATGCATGATATAGGCTCTAGGCACTCGTAGGAGTAGTTGATATCAATCTTGTTTAGTTTTATTCACTTTTATTTTGAAGTTACTTAAATTTCGGAAATATTGCAAAAAAGAAATATGTTTAGGAAAATGTACCAAGGTGGTTCCTCAGTAAAGAAAGGACCTAGGCGTGCTATGCGTGAGCAAGACGATGAACCACCAAGGGAGGCTGAAGTGCGGTCTTGTGAATGGCCGTCAGAAGAATTTATGGTCAATGCAGGCATTAAGGATGAATTTGATACATATGTGCGTAATGCCGATCTTGAGGACTTCATACAAGATAAGTGTCATCAGTACTACTATCTAACTGATTCGTTCGTGAGAAGGTTTAAATTTTCATCTTCACGTAATTCTCATAGCGTCTTGTTTGATATTTATGATCAATCCTATACCATGGACTTAGAAGATTTTACTACTGCTTGCAAACTTCCGCAGCGGGGAAGTGTTAATGATCCCCACAAATCTTAATTTGGAGATTTCCTTGCTAGTATTACTGTGGTAGAATCTCGAGATATTACACAAGCTACCATAGGGAGCATTCATTTTCCTGCTATACATTATTTTGCTCTTTTCATTGGTAGATGCGTTAACGGTAAAGATGAAGCATGCCATATGTGTGTCCCTGATCTTTGTGTCCTCAAGAGTACTGTGTTAGGTTATAAAGATTATAACTTGGGGGCAATAGTTGCACGTAGGTTGCATAAAAAAGGTAGAGTTGGAGATTTATTTGGAGGAATTTATGCGACCCGTGTGGCAAATTATCTTGGTATAGCCCCACGATAGGGTGATATGATGTTGCCTCCTGCTTATTTAGATTATGACGCTATGGTCAAACATCATTTTCTTAAGAGGAATGAACAATTCCTCCAGTATCGACTAATCTTTGACAGACATAGCTCTGTCCATGTTACTCTTCCTGCTCCTTCCCTTTTTGATTACCAGGCAAAAGAAAGATATGTTGTTACCAGGGAGGAAGCAGCTGAACATGAGGGGAGAGCGGAGGCGGCTCGCCAACATGCCGTAGCTCAGGATGCATTTGCTGCTGCATCTCAGTACGACCCCAGTTACAACTACGGATATCAGCCAGGATACCCGTGGCATTAGACCAACTTAGGCCAAAAGCCTAAGCTTGCGGGAGTACGTATTTCTCACCGACTTTACATTCATGTTCACATACTATTCTAGTCGTCGGTGCTCATACTCTTTCATTGTATTATCCATGCTAGTTTAATTTTCTTTTTCTAGTTTTCTTCTTGTGTGTTTGATAAACCTTAAGAAAAACCAAAAAAAATAGTTAGTTTAATTTTCATGCTTGTAGTAGAAATTAAAATGAAAACTCAAAAAGATTTCTTGTTCTTCTTTTATTTGTTGGGAGCTTTCCCGTGTAAATAGTATTATTTTCTTTCCTTTCCTTTGGGGGTCGAGAGTAGAAGACCATATTGAAAATGTTTAGTGGCTCTCATATGCATAATTGTTTATTTAACTTAGAGCCCATATTACTTTGTCTTCTCTCCTGAGTTGAATGCTTGCAGATTCCAGCTTAGTCCAATGCACATACACTCTTATTATTGTACACATCGTTCGGTCGTGCGAGTGAAAGGCAATAATGACGATATATGATGGACTGATTGAGATAAGAGAAGCTGGTATGAACTCGACCTCTCTTGTTTTTGTAAATATGATGAGTTCATCGTTCCTGATTCAGCTTATTATGAAGTAAACATATTTGCAATGACATTTAGAGATTATAGTTGCTTGTGCCATGCTTGATTAGCTATGAGTTATAATGGTCTACCTTGCGTGCCAACATGCTATTAGAATGATTATGATGTGGTATGATGGGATGTTATCCTCCTTTGAATGAATTGAGTGACTCGACTTGGCACATGTTCACGCATGTAGTTGAAACAAATCAACATAGCCTTCATGATATTTATGTTCATGGTGGATTATATCCTACTCATGCTTGTACTCGGTGTGAATTAGTTTTAATGCGTGTTTATGACTGTTGTCGCTCTCTCAGTTGGTCGCTTCCCAATCTTTTGCTAGCCTTCACCTGTACTAAGCGGGAATACTGCTTGTGCATCCAAACTCCTTAAACCCCAAAGTTATTCCATATGAGTCCACCATACCTTCCTATATGCGGTATTTACCTGCCGTTCCAAGAAAAATTGTATGTGCCAAACTCCAAACCTTCAAATGAAATTTTGTTTTGTATGCTCGAGCAGCTCATGTTTCAGCTAGGGCTGCCTATATCTTCCACGATAGGTGGGTTATTCTCAAGAGGAGTGGACTCCGCTCCTCATTCACGAGAAAGGGCCGGTAACCGGGATGCCCAGTCCCATGATCCAAAAAGATCAAAGCAAATCAATATAATTAAACAGAACTCCCGCAGGATTGTTGTTAGTTGGAGGCACTCGTTGTTTCGAGCAAGCCATGGATTGATGCTTGTTGGTGGTGGGGGAGTATAAACTTTTACCATTCTGCGTGGGAACTGCCTATAATGCATGTAGTATGGAAGATACATCCATCTCATAGTTGTTGCATTGACAGTGAAAGTATGCCGCCCGAAATGTTATTCAATCTTTATTTTAAAATCGAGCTCTGGCACCTCTACAAATCCCTGCTTCCCTCTACGAAGGGCTTATCTATTTACTTTTATGTTGAGTCATCACCTTCTTATTAAAAAGCACCCGCTGGAGAGCACACTGTCATTTGCATTCATTACTATTGGTTTATATTGGGTATGACTTGACTGGATCTCTTTTACCATGAATTACAATGTTTAGTCAGTCCTTGATCTTTAAAGGTGCTCTACATTTATGTTTTGCGGTCTCAGAAAGGGCTAGCGAGATACCACTTTGTTATATCATGTTATGATTGTTTTGAGAAAGTGTTGTCATCCGAGTTTTATTATTATCGCTCACTAGCTGATTATGCCATTGATATGAGTAATTGTGAGACCGAGGTGTTATTGTGAGTATAGTTAGTTCATAGTATATGTTGAAACTTGAATGTTGGCTTTACATGTTCACAACAGCAAGAGAAAACAGAGTTTGTAAAAGTTTTTCTTTATCACTTTCAGTTTATCAACTGAATTTCTTGAGGACAAGCAAAGGTTTAAGCTTGGGGGAGTTGATACGTCTCCAACGTATCTACTTTTCCAAACACTTTTGCCCTTGTTTTGGACTCTAACTTGCATGATTTGAATCAAACTAACCCGGACTGACGCTGTTTTCAGCAGAATTACCATGATGTTGTTTCATGTGTAGAAAACAAAAGTTCTCGGACTGACCTGAAAATCCTCGGAGACAAGTTTTAGAAAATATAAAAAATACTGGCAAAAGATGAAGACTAGGGGGGCCCACACCCTATCCACGAGGGTGGGGGGCGCACCCACCCCCTCTGGGTGCGCCCCCCTGTCTCGTGGGCCCCCTGCAGCTCCGCCGACCTCAACTCCAACTCCATATATTCCGTTTCGCGGAGAAAAAAATCAGAGAGGAAGTTTCATCACGTTTTACGATACGGAGCCACCGCCAAGCCCTAATCTCTCTCGGAGGGCTGATCTGGAGTCCGTTCAGGGCTCCGGAGAGGGGGATTCGTCACCATCGTCATCATCAACCATCCTCCATCACCAATTTCATGATGCTCACCGTCGTGCGTGAGTAATTCCATCGTAGGCTAGCTGGACGGTGATGGGTTGGATGAGATTTACCATGTAATCAAGTTAGTTTCGTTAGGGTTGGATCCCTAGTATCCACTATGTTCTGAGATTGATGTTGCTATGACTTTGCTATGCTTAATGCTTGTCACTAGGGCCCGAGTGCCATGATTTCAGATCTAAACCTATTATGTTTTCATGAATATATGTGTGTTCTTGATCCTATCTTGCAAGTCTATAGTCACCTATTATGTGTTATGATCCGACAACCCCGAAGTGACAATAACCGGGATACTTCTCGGTGATGACCGTAGTTTGAGGAGTTCATGTATTCACTATGTGTTAATGCTTTGGTCCGGTACTCTATTAAAAAGAGGCCTTAATATCCCTTAGTTTCCGCTAGGACCCCGCTGCCACGGGAGGGTAGGACAAAAGATGTCATGCAAGTTCTTTTCCATAACACGTACGACTATATTTGGAATACATGCCTACATTACATTGATGAATTGGAGGTAGTTCTGTGTCACCCTATGTTATAGCTATTACATGAGGAATCACATCCGACATAATTATCCATCACTGATCCATTACCTACGAGCTTTTCATATATTGTGCTTCTCTTATTTACATTTCCGTTGCTATTGTTACAATCAATACAAAACCCAAAAATATTACTTTTGCCATCTTTATCTTTACCACTGTTACCATTACTATCATACTACTTTGCTACTAAATACCTTGCTGCAGATACTAAGTTATCCAGGTGTGGTTGAATTGACAACTCAACTGCTAATACTCAAGAATATTCTTTGGCTCCCCTTGTGTCGAATCAATAAGTTTGGGTTGAATACTCTACCCTCGAAAGCTGTTGTGATCCCCTACACTTGTGGGTTATCAAAGCCAGCTTCTGGTCCGCAAGCGTCGTCTTCTCACGTGCTTCCTTCTGAGCAGCAGCAAGGTCCAGGTCCTTCTTCTCCAAAGCCTCCTTCATTCTCTCTAAAGAAACAACGCTCTTCAGACGAGCCTGAAGTTGGCGGTTTTCACTACGCACATCTACTTGTGTGAAGTCACTCAGTTCAAAGAGACTGAAAGAAAAGCAGTGGAAAGTGCGAACTACGAAGCATACAAGATAGTTGATTGGTTACCTCCCATGATGGTTGTCTCTTGTTGAGCAGTCTTGAGATTCTTCTTCACGAGTTCAAGATCAAGTTCAACGCTGATATGCTTCTTCTTTAATTCAGAAAGTCGAGCTCCAAGATCACAAGACCTCTGCAGTCAGCAAGAGAGATATGTTAGTCGACAGGAATAAGAGATAAAGACCGTGATAAGTAACTCTAAGACTACAGCCGAATCAAATATTCAACAGTAGTCTCAGGGACTACACACAATGGGTGCACTTAGCGTGCCCCCACTAGTTCAGAACAACACTCGGCTGGGTCTGCCCAGCGTGAGTAAAAAAAAGAGAAAATCGGATTCTAAGACCTAGTCGACAACCCATAGTCGACCGCGGTCTCAGGGACTATACCCAGTGGGTGCACTCGGTGCGCCCCCACTGGTCCGGACAGATTACTAAGGCTCAACATGAGTCGAGTGAAGTGGACGGATTCTTAAACTCTAAGCACAGGCACACCCCAGTGGGTGATCAGATATAAAACAACATTCAAAAAGTTCAGTCCGAGTTCGCTGACCTTAACATTGGTCTGAGGGCGGTGCTGGTGTTATAAGCCACCTGACTGGCCTCGTGCATCACCTTCACCTGCTCCATGACAAGGTTCACCTGGCGAAGAGCCTCCCTGGCAGCACTTGGCGAATCGTCCGGAGTCTGATATGCAGCGTAGAGTGATGGCTCCAAGGGAATTGGAGCACCTACTGGGTTAGACGAGTGGAGTTGCACTGGGGCGGCAGTAACCGGAGCAGTCGACCCCGATGGACGATCAGTCGTCAGTGGGCTGGCAAATGTGACGTTGGTCCGAACTGGATCTCCAGAACGTTCGACCACCCCCTCAAGCACTGGCCTCCACCTCTCCTCCTCCTCTCCTGTAGAGGCACCTCCTCCTCTTCATCATCAGGAAGCACGACAACGTCTCGTGGTACTGCGGCAAAAAGGAAAAAAGAATCAGAAATTTATCCGACCAACAATCTCAGTCGACGGAACAAGTTTTTACCAAACAGACTCACCAGCTCGGGAGGTGGCTGCGTCATCGGTTTCCTCATCTCCTGGGGCCTTGTCAATTTCCATATCAGTCGCAATAGAAGTGGGGCTGGAAAGATACAAGATCCACTCGGTAATCAACAGAAATGCCAATCGGAATAAAGGAACGTAGAGATATAAAATCCTCACCCATAGGCGACTGGAACATCCATCTTGATCCTCGGCAAAGTCTTCTGAGCCTTGGGAGGAACAACCTTGGGCTGCTTGGCTACCTTCTCCGTCGGCTCCAGAGTCGACGTCCGAGTGCGCTTCTAAGTGTTGGTATTCGGGGCCACGTTCTTCCCGCGCCCGTCGGACGGGTCATGGTGCTGCTTGGATCGACGTTCGGAGCGCGGCAGCGAGTTGACTTCTTCCTCATCGTACGAATCCTCGCTCTCCTCCTTCTCCTTTTCATCCGGAGACTCCCAGTCGCCACTCTCCTCCGCACTGGCCTCTCCCTCCTGGTCCTGCTCCAAAGCTTGTTCGCCGTTGGGCATCGAATGCATCTCAGTGAATACCTGCAGGACAAATCAATCGAGTAAAAGTCAGTCGACATCAAGTACAGTCGGAACATAAGCATGAAGCAGTCGGAACAAAGAGCATACCTTGTCAGGCGGATTATCGTCGCCGAAGGGGATGACTTGCCTAGATCCTCTAGGGTTGTCCTGATTGCCTGTGATGCCCCTCAGCTACAAAGCCATGATCTTGGGCGGCACTTCTTCTGGATGGACCCGAGCGGTGTCGTCCGGTCCGGAGTACAGCCACATGGGATGATCATGGGCCTGAAGAGGCTGGATGCGTCGACTGAGGAACACTTCCAGCAGGTCCAGGCCGGTGACGCCCTCATTAATAAGTTGGACCACTTTCACCACCAACATCTTCGTCTCCATGCTCTCAGCAGCAATCACTTTCAGTGGGGCAGGGGTCTGGACATGGTCGAATGTGAAGTAGGGAAGACCAGTCGACTGGCTTGGAGCTGTGACATCCTGGTAGTAGAACCAGGTCGACTGCTAGCCTCTGACAGATTCAGGGAGAGTCATAGCATGGAAGGCACTCCTATGCCTCTTTTGGATACCTAAACCCCCACATATCTGGATGACATCGGTTTTTGAGTCACTCGACTTTGCTTTTTTGACCGACTGGGAGCGGATGGTGAAGATATGTTTGAAAAGGCCCCAGTTCGGTCGACACCCTAAGAAGTTTTCACATATCGACACGAATGCAGCCAGATACGTGATGGTGTTGGGAGAAAAATGGTGGAGTTGAGCACCGAAGAAATTCAAGAATCCCCAAAAGAAGGGGTGCGGAGGAAGCGAAAAACCCCGGTCGACATGGGTGGCGAGCAGTACACACTCACCCGGTCGAGGTTGCGGTTCCGTCTCCCCCTCCGGCAGCCTTGCCGCTCCCTTGGCAATTAGCTCGGACTCTGCCAGCTCAACCAGATCTTGCCGAATCGAAGACCGGATCCAATCGCCCTGGATCCAGCCCGGTGGTAGTCCCGCGCGCGATGACAACTCGTGGTTCTGCTTATTGCCTTTCGTTGCCCCCATCGCCTTCTTTGCATGCTCTAGCACCGCCGTCTTGTCCTTCACCATGGCGGCGGAGCAGCAGCGTCAAGAGCGGAAGAGCTGGGCGCGGTGGAGAAGCGGAGGAAAAAGTAGGAGGAACGGGCGTGCACTGTGCGGACGCCTCGGCCCGTCGCCTTATAAAGGGTTGCTTCTGAGTGACTGTCGCGTGGGACCAGGCGATCCTGTCAAATCCCGCAACAGTCGCGTGCAACATATGTGGTGAAAAAAGCGGTGAGGAAATCGAGGCATCGCTGTTTATCCGTTCCGCCCGCTTCGGCGCTCTTCGTCCCATGCGCTTCCCCGAAATTTCGTATCCCACGAAATCCGGGATACACAGCAGTCAATCGCGCCCAAGGTCCCGCACTCTAATATAGCACTCGACACATGATGCCACAAGTTCAATCGACAACTCTCTGAATGGATCAAGGCGGCTGAGTCGACGCTGAAGTACCAACGTGAGTTTTCAATCTTGCGGAAAACATTCGCGAAGGTGGAAAGCTCAGAACAAGTTCAACTTCAACCTACTTTCCACTCGAACCTTAATCCATTCAGGGGCTACTGATGAGGATACAGACCTGGGGTAGGGTCATAGGCCTGACCTTTGCATCCTACCCAAGGTCACTACCCTTGAAGATAAGAAGTCCAAGAGACGGCAAGAGACCCCCAGTCGAAGATGTCGAGTGCAATCCAATCGACAGTCATGTCACTCGGGAGTCCTCCTCCCTTCCGTCACTTGACCATCCAGAGAATCACTTGACCTACCGAAGACCAGGAGTCACTCAGCATTACAACGGACAGGCGTTCACTCCGTAGTCTTTAAGGTCATTAACAACACTTAAGGCTGGCGTTACCAGTAACGCCCCCACTTTATGTACATTAAGTCCCTTGTAATGGAGGGCGGTGGAGGTCCTGGTGTACTCTATATAAGCAATCCCCCTCCTCTGGCACAAGGGTTCGCACCCCCTGTAATATCACACACATAATCCAATCAACCACCTTCGGGCACCGAGACGTAGGGCTGTTACTTCCACTGAGAAGGGCCTGAACTCGTAAACCTCGTGTGTACACCTTCACCATAGCTCAGATCTTACCTCTCCATACCTACCCCCCTTTCTACTGTCAGTCTTAGAACCATGACAGTGGCCCACCGATCCCGCTGGATACGAGCCAGGAAACTCGTTGCTCCACCTCCCTCACCTATCCCGGCGGAGCAAGTTGCCGCTCCAAGGCGGCGCGTGGTTCAGCAACTCGTCGCTCCAAGCCAGCTCATGGAGGAGTGGGAACGTGCTCCAGGTAGGCACGCAGGGGAGCACGACGGAACGGGCATCGTGCCTGCCATGGACAAGGCCAGCCGTTGTGCCGTCTGCTGTCAATGTTGACAAAACCACGCCCGGTCGATGGACAAAGACGCGGAAATTGACGAGTCGGCAGCTAGCGCGTCTGCGTCCGCCGCCAACATCGTGGAAAAGTAGAATACAGTAGGTTGTCGCCGCTTGGGTCCCAAGAAGGCCACTGCCGGCGCGTCAGGAGCGTGCACAACTGGTGGCTTGCCCGGTTCAGCGCAAACCATCGTCCTACCCTCGCCTCGGCTTCACGGAAGCCGAGTAGGCACCCTTCCTATCTGGCTGACGCACCCCCTCCGTCACTCCGATGAATGGCACAACCGGACATAGGGAAGAGACGGGGGAAGAGTATACCTTCGGGGTTCCCGGCAGTCCGATGAGCGGGTTGCCGAACATAGGGAAGACAAAGGGATCCACCGCGGCCGGTCGTAGAGTAGTGCAGTGTATCCGTATCGTCAGAATAAAGCTCCGCGTGGCCGTACGTGCACATAGTTTTACCTTTTTAGTTAAAATATGTCCAAAATGTAAATATTTTCGTCCGGTTTGTATGAAATCCACTATGTTTGCATGGATTTCGTTCAATTGGTTCAAGAAGTTGTTGAAATGTATGTGGGGAGCGTTGGATGGCTGTCTCCTATGTCCGTGTACGTGTACTGGTCCCCCTTGTCCGCCAACGGATGCGGGAAAAAATTTGCGAGTCGGCGTTGAAGATGCCCTTAGATGCTCCAGATCGATCAAGGGTGCAACGACGACAGTTGCATCTCCAGTTTGATGATCTTTACATACACGTGTACAACAACTTCATGCATCTCATCGACAAGGTTAGGTCGACTCCGTAGGGGAGGGACGACAACGCATGTTGGCGGATCATTCTGATGAAGGTAGTTGTTGTCCGATGGTCTAAAGACCTCAATGTAATTTTATTATATTTCGAGTGCTCCGTATTTTCGGTGAACTATTATAATAGTAGTTTCGAATCATTTTCGTAAAATAAAACTCACTACTAGAAATCTCTAAGTATCTGGCACGTCCTAATCGGAATATACTGATTGAAGATCATGTGTGTGTGGCGTTGAGCAGCAAGGCAAGGATATAAATGATGGGCCAATGTGTAGTATCTGTCGCCAATCTTTTGCATCATGGATTCTTAGGAAAAAAACTCGTCATTTTCCGCAACCAAAATTCTTTTGCAAAAACGACACAAAAAGTGCCTCCCATCTAGTATATTTAGAAAAAACAGTGGTCACTCAGTTCTATAAAAGAAGAAGGGCTTGACATAAAACGATCCCTGAAAGACAAAATTACACCATAGAATTTTCCGGCCATCGTCTTCCTTTAATTGTTCATCATCCGCCTGAGTTCAAAAAATTCATTGAAGTTACTGTGAGAAAAAAATGATATACCACCGTCCTTGTCGTGCAAAGCTATTAAAGATAAGGTAAACACTCGCTGCTTACGATGAGATCTGCAAAACCACTAACTTAACATTGCTCCCCCCATCGCCGTTGAAGGACGCCTCCGGTCAAAGGCCGCGAGGCTGACAGCGGCGGTGGGTCCTCATCCTTCTTGCCCGACTGATGGCGGCAGGGTTCCCACCTTTTCCCACATTCCGGGATCTTCGGCCGGAGCTTCATGACGGCCTTGGACGGCGTGGTTCGTCCGGCAGAGATTAACGCCAGGGCGGCGGCCCAGATTTCTTCGACGACCTTGACTCCCGTTGTGGCCTCGAGGGCGGCACGACGACTAGTTCGGTGGTGTCGGATTTCGGGATCCGGCAACCCGTGAAAGGTTCGAACTCTAGGGTGCGTGCGGAGATCTCAACCTGTCCAGCCTGCCTACTCACGATCCTCCCTAACCTAGCGCGTTGAGCTCACAGAGACACAAAGACACAGGGATTTATACTGGTTCGGGCCACCGTTGTGGTATAATACCCTAATCCAGTGTGGTGTGGTGGATTGCCTCGAGGGGCTATGGATGAACTAGTACAAGGATGGACAAGCCTCAGGAGGTGAGGTGTTCTTTAGCTGGTGTGGTGTTGTACTTGTTCTGATTTCGATCCTCGTTCTCCCCTCCGGTCCCCTTCCTACGGTGGTGGCTAGCCCTATATATAGTGGCCTTGGTCCTCTTCCCAAATATGAGCGGGAAGGGATTCCACAACAACGGGATTTGAAAGGGGACAAGTAGTACAGTCTATCCTGACAAAAGTAGTCTTCGCCTGCGAAAAGCCTCTGGTTGTGACGCTGTGATGGGCTCGGTGATGACCTCCGTCCTGCCGTCCTAGCGGTCTTGGTCTTGTTGCACCAGAATGGAAACCTTTGGCTGATTCCTCGGGACTCCGCGCCCGTGGCTTGCCTCCCTTGCACCAAAGAGAAAACATGCGCTCTGTGCCCGCTTGGCGCCTGTCTGGCCTTGGTCGTCATGGCTCACGTCAGCTGAGCCTCATGAGGTAGTTGCATAGAACTCTCCGCCCCTCAGGAGCCCTCCTGAGGAGGCCAACTCCTTAAGGGGTCTCGACGTCGTCCGCCTCGCAAGGCTTGGCCCCTCACGAGGGTCTTGCGGTGTTGGTGCTGAAGCTGGGCCGTACCAGGCCATCGATGAAGCCACGTGGTGGGCCGCAGGCACGCAGGACTGGATACCCCCAAGTCTAGGATGCCGACAGTAGCCCCCGGGCCTAAGGCGCGCTCAAGCTTGGCTTCTAGGCGAAGTCAAAGGGCAAGTGCGGAGCGCCGCGGGCCCTAACCACCTGCGGCCTTAATGACACGTGGTGATTGATGGGACGTGGGCGTCTCCGCTCCCCCACGCCGCCTCGATATTCGGTAGACCCAGCAGCCGCCCTTTGTCAGTGTAACTCGCCCTTCATGGTGTACCGTGTCCAGCTCTTGTTTCTTCCTCCCCAAGCTCGCCGCCGCGTCCATAGATCTGGTGCCGGTGCCTCACCCTCTCTCGGTACTCGCCATGGCTCCCAAGCCAAGGAAGAAGAAGGTGAAGCCGCTCGCGCCGGCCTGTCCTCCATCGGCCCCGAAGCCGGCCCTTGAGCAGTCGACGGTGATCAATAAGAAAGGGTTGGACAAAGTTCACCATGCGCTTGCCGCCAACTCCAATGAGGGGGGAGGCGACGGGTGCTCGCCCTGCGTCTTGGCAAACCAGAGAGATGAGTGCTACCGAGATTCCCATCCATGTCCATGCTCTTCTTGCTAGATTGATTCCTCCCTTCTCCTCTTTCTTCAATGTCATGATGTCGCATTACTAGATCCACCTGCTTCACCTGGACCCTCGCTCCGTCATCCTACTCGCCGTCTTCGCCTTCCTCTGCGAGGCCATAGTGGGCATCACTCCCTCCGTGGCCTTGTTCGCCATTTCTTCCTGCTTCAGCTGGTGGATGCCCGCCAACGCTCTGAGTGCATGTCTTTCGAGGCCGTGTCTACGACGGCTGGCTTGGGAATTGACTTCGAGCTTTCGCCCGTCGCAGAGGGATTCCGAAAGCAGTGGCTCCTGATGGACGCCCACGTGTTCAGCCCCCTGCTCACGATTCCCGGGTCGCCGGCCTTGCCGAGCTTCGGCTGGTGCCATGAGAGGCTCACCGACCGCCGTCTTGCCTTTGTCTGGAAGAGGTTCGCTAGGCTCCAGGAGCTGGGGGTGACGACGCCGATGGTGGTGAAGGAATTCGTGAAGCAGCGCATCGCTCCCCTCCAGCACCATGCTCGCTCGATGTGAGACTTCACCGGCGCCGAGGATCCAATAAGGCTGCAGAAGCCACCGCTCGCTACTCATACCATGAGCGTGGTGCTCAGGCTCCTGACTGGCGAGCCCGAGCCCGCTGACCTCCCAGGGGGTGGCTGTCTTCTTTATCTGTGCTCGAATAAGGAGGCCTTCGCAGGGCAGATGCCCCTATTCGATGAGTGGGGATTGCTCCCCAAGGGTATTGGAGGGCCCTGCGAGAATCCCATCTTCGTACATCCTCTCCTGACCGACCCTGCCGCTCGCGCCCCAATTGTGGAGGTAGGGGCGCACGCCTCCGTCAACTATTGGGGGCTCCTCCGGAGGCTCGGCCTTGTTAGAGGCTCAGGAGCCCCTGCCCCCCAAGGCCCCGGACAGAGTTACCGCAGAGCCTGAGCAACCCCAGGCTCCAAAGGCAGGAACTTTTGATGCCCGGGGCGGTGGCTCCGGAGTGGCCGCCTGTGGTGAGGAGTCCGCCAATGGCCCCGGGGTCGCGAGCCAGGGAGTCTCGCCAGGCACCCCTGCCCCTGGATCATCGCAAGGCTTGGCCCCTAACGAGGGTCGACGGGCGATCAACGAGGGGAGTCCGCCAATGGCCCCGGGGTCGCGAGCCAGGGAGTCTCGCCAGGCACCCCTGCCCCGGGGTCACGAGCCAGGGAGTCTCGCCAGGCACCCCAGCTCCGGATGCCGCGTTGGACGCTTCCCCTCCCGATGATCGCCCGTCAGGACCGGGTCGGCGCCGTCTCTGCCTCGAGTCCCTCCTGAAGAGGAAGAGATTCCCGTGCCGCGACGATGGCACCCGCCGGCGGCTGAAGCCGAGGAGATACGTGTCCGCCGACGAGTAAGCATCTTCACCCTTGATCCCTAAGCGCACTGCGTCTTCTCATGGTTGGGGTTTGCAGGATTTTCATGAAGACGAAACCTCGAGAGGAGGGCACCCCCAAGGACCCTAGCCTGGCGGATGCACGCAGACCCCAGCGCCCCGATCATGCGCAGAATGTGGGTCCAACTTCAGCCAATGCGACACCCCGTGGGTGCCCTGGAACCAGGCCCCACGCGCCCTCTTCTCGCGGCCCCGTCCGTGGGGCAGGGGGTGCACCAGCGATCCTTTCTCTTGTCATTGCCAACAGGGGGGCCCTGGGCAGCCTTCATTTTCAAGCTGCGGGACTGCACCTGGCAGCCCCCGGCCGGCGGCTGGCGAAACATCCGACGCCCCCCGAACAGCCCCCGGGGCCGACATGGGTCTTGGCGACGATCTTGCAGTTGCTCGCGGGCGCAGCGTGGTGTGCTTCGGGCTTTTTGGTGAAGCAATGTGTGCAATGGTCCATCTTGGTGGGGAGCTTGCTAACGTCGACACCAGGCTTAAGGCAGAGAACCGCCGCTTGGAGGATGAGTGGCAGCGGCTGAAGGTAGCCATCAACCTTGGGAAGCTCCAGCATGATGAAGCCAAAGCGCACGTAGCGGCCTCGCTCGCAGCTTCTCGTGAAGCTTGCGCCCGTGCCATGGAAGAGGCCGAGGCAGCCAACCGCCATCGAGAAGCGGCTGAGGAGCGGGAGCGAGACCTCCTGTCTTCAAATGCGGACCTACTGCATGAAGTCGAGGGGCGCCGTGCCCTGCTGGCCTCCTCTCCAGGAGAGGTGGCCCTTGCCAAGGCGGAGCTCCTGAGGCGCCATGAGGACTTGGCGCTGGAGGCCGTGGAACACAGCCTGTCGCTGGAGAGGCTGGAGGTAAGGGAGCGTCAGGTTGCCGTTGCTGAGGACGTCGTTGCCGCCCGAGAAGCTCAGGTCCAAGTGGAGGTGGAGAAGAGTGTGGTGAAGGCACGTGCCGAGCTGGATGGAAGGCATCACCTGGACTTGGAGCTGCTTAAGGCAGAGTTTGAGGGCCGGACCTTCGTCCTAAGGACTGAACTGCAGTGTGCGGAGCAGCGTGAGGGTGCTGCTCGAGAGGCCGTGATTTCTTCTGAATCTGCCTTGGCCTTTGTCCGGGCTGAGCTGCCTTCCCTTCAGTAGAAGATCAAAGACACTGCATCCCTGGCGGAGAGGACTACGTACGAAGTGAATCGCCACCAGACGCTGCAGCGCGAGCACGCCTCGATGCTTCAGCGACTCAGACTTAGAGCTAATTCCACCTTGGGCACCATCTGCGAGGAGAGCGCTCCTCACCCGCACGAGAGTGACTACGCTAGCCACATGCGCTTCTTCACTGACATCGTGACCCGCTTGGAGGCTCGAGCTGCCAGATCTCACGAGCTTGTAGCAGAGAGGGGTCGTGGTCTTCTGGGGTGCGCGTTCTCGCGTGTCTTTAGCCATCTCCTCAACTGCGATCCCCACTTTGACTTCAACGCTATGTTGGCTCCCGTGCCCCCGGTCATCCAGGACAACCTGGCCAGTTGGGTGGACAACCATGTGGACGCCTTGGTAGCAAAATTTTCCCGGGAGGACGACACGATCGTGATCATGGCCGAAGAAGTTGGCGCGGATGACGATGATGAAGAGGACGACGGCCTCGACGCGGGCAGCATAGCGGAAGGTGATGAGGAAGGGGTGTCCAGCTAGGCCCGTGTTTCTTTTGCATGAACCTGCATGACAAAAACTCAAGTGCATCCTTGTGAGAGCATTTTGAAAGGGGGTGCCCCTTATTATGTATGAGGTTTGCTAAATGCTTTTGAAGTAACACCCGGGGCCGGGCCTCACGGGGCTGCGGGCCGCTGAGTAGGATAGTTATTTTTTGACTTATCTTGGTTTTCGTGGGTCCTGAGCGAGGCCTGGTGTCGCAGTAGCGCCCCTTCTCCTGAGGCGAGCCAGCTGCTGGCTTGCGAGGCCCCAAGCCTCTCGAGGGGCCTGCTGGCCTGCCGTGGAGTGCCTCACGAGGAGTTAACTGCCAGATTGTGGCAAGGTGGGCGCGCGGAGAAGCCGCACCTTCAAGCCCCCAAGGGGAGCGGTCGGTACCAATGCACACACCGTACCCAGCCCCCATGTCGTGAGGTGCTAGATGGCAGGATAGCGGTCACGAGCTCCAAGAAAATAACGCAAGAACTGAAGCAAGAGAGCGACACGAACGAGAAAAGAAAACTCCCCCCGTTTTATAAACGCACAGAAAACGAACTGCTTCAGAAAGACGGCAAGCAAGTACAAAAAGGGAGAGGCAAAAATCAAGTGGCCGCGTCCGGCGCCCTACTGATCTTCAGTCTTCAGTCTTCTCACCAGCGCGGAGGTAAGTACTTCCACTGGCTGGGCATAGTCATTGGGGACAGTGTCAACGGCCAACGCGGAGCATGGTGCTTCCACTAGGACGTGGGTGGGAGCCCCCGTCCCCAGGGCGGCACTCAGGAGACTCCGGGGTGTGTACAGCCCCATTCATTATTATGTGAGAGTGTCACGAGCGGAGACCTTCACAGGCCGGAGCCTTGCTTCATGCCGCCCGACAAGGACCCCGCCGTGCGCCACCCCCGACTACCGTTGGGGAGACTGGAAACCTGGACAAGAGCAAGGGGCAAGTGGGACGCTGGCGGTGACCGTAGGCCCCCCGCCGAGGAGAAGGGCTCGCCGGCGCCTTCCCCGGCGGGGAACCTACCTCCAGGCAGGGCCCTGTCCCGCACGACGTGAGGAGGGCCCTGCCGCCGGGCCTCCCCCGCACTGGTCCCAGCGTCCCTCGTGCTCCTGCGGTGGGTCTGGCGTTCTGAGAGCCCCGGCGACTGCTGCATCCTGGTTCACCTGCGATCCATGGTCAGTATAAGCGTGCCCCTGTGGTGTTAGCTGTACCCAGAGGTTGTCGTCATTGGAGGCGTCGGCAGGGCTCGGGGTGGCTCAAAGGGAAGCTCGGCCTCGTGTATGTCCAGCGCCCAGCTTGGCGTGGGGGATCGGCTGGGGCCCTCTCCCAGCGCGCGCCTTGTGTCCAACACGACGGGGACATAGGCTTCCTGGCTGTTTGCGTCAGAAACGCCGCCCAGCTGCCTCACGCTCCCACCTACTTGTGCCGCCCCCTGGTCCTGCTGGCCTGGGGGCGGTATGCCAACGCGGCCACTGGTGACGTCGCCTGGTGTAGCCCCATGCAGAGGGGGAGCGCTCAGGACAGCGCGGGCCGCTATGCGGGGCTGGTCAGCGTCGAGGAGCTCCTTAGGGCCCCTGAAAAGGGGGTGCACGGTTGTGTCGGGGTTGAGCGCGCGTCCCCACCACTGCTTGGGACATGGGTAGCGTGCAGAATGGCGCCGCCCCCCTGCACGCCATGTCCAGCAGCTCAGCGACTCGTTCCAGCAAGGCATCGCGGCCGCTCTCCAGCAACCTGCATCTCAAGAGCTCCCGAGCCACGATGACCGTTGCCCGCATGTTTGCTTGCTCCCTGCGAGAGTGCGGGGCGGTTGTTGCAGCATAGTTCGTAGACCGCGCGGCTGCGGCGCGACGCTAGTGGAGAGGGGTGCGCCGCGCGTCCCCCGTGGCCTGCCGCCCCCGACGGAATGCGGGCCGCGAGCAGGGCGGAGTGGAGGTCTTCTTCCCCGATGGGTGCCGCCGAAGAAGTCAGGACGACCCTGTGCTCGACGTGCACCATCGGCGCGTTGTCCATGGAGATGTCGGAGCGGAGACGAATCAAACGATGGAAGAGAGTATCTAACGCACCCCTACCTGGCGTGCCAAACGTCGGATTTCGGGATCCGGCAACCCGTGAAAGGTTCCGACTCTGGGGTACGTGCGGCGATCTCAACCTGCCCAGCCTGCCTACTCACGATCCTCCCTAGCCTAGCGCGTTGAGATCACAGAGACACAAAGACACAGGGATTTATACTGGTTCGGGCCACCATTGTGGTCTAATACCCTAATCCAGTGTGGTGTGGTGGATTGCCTCGAGGGGCTATGGATGAACTAGTACAAGGATGGACAAGCCTCGGGAGGTGAGGTGTTCTTGAGCTGGTGTGGTGTTGTACTTGTTCTGATTTCGATCCTCGTTCTCCCCTCCGGTCCCCTTCCTATGGTGGTGGCTAGCCCTATATATAGTGGCCTTGGTCCTCTTCCCAAATATGAGCGGGAAGGGATTCCACAATGGCGGGATTTGAAAGGGGACAAGTAGTACAGTCTATCCTGACAAAAGTAGTCTTTGCCTGCGAAAAGCCTCTGGTTGTGACGATGTGGTGGGCTCGGTGATGACCTACGTCCTGCCGTCCTGGCGGTCTTGGTCTTATTTCACCAGAATGGAAACCTTTGGCTGATTCCTCGGGATTCCGCGCCCGTGGCTTGCCTCCCTTGCACCGAAGAGGAAACCTGCGCTTTGTTCCCGCCTGGTGCCCGTCTGGCCTTGGTCGTCATGGCTCACGTCAGCTGAGCCTCATGAGGTAGCTGCATAGAACTCTTCGCCCCTCAGGAGCCCTCCTGAGGAGGCCAGCTCATTAGGGGGTCTCGACGTCGTCCGCCTCGCGAGGCTTGGCCCTTCGCGAGGGTCTTGCGGTGTTGGTGCTGAAGCTGGGCCATACCAGGCCGTCGATGAAGCCACGTGGTGGGCCGCAGGCAGGCAGGACTGGATACCCACAAGTCCAGGACGCCGACAGGTGGGGGGGGGGTCGGTGTGGCTCTGCTACTCATCTCCGTATGGTACGTGTGACGGCGGGCGGCGGTGCCCGCTGAGATCTTCGGCCTGCTATAGGGAACCTGCGGTGGCGCGGTCCTTGGTTATTTTTGCTCTAAGATGGTGTTCTGCCGGTTGCCTGCCCTCATGGGTCTGGCCATTGACGAGTTCCGGAATGCTTCGCCAAAGATCTTCATTGGGTGCTTGACACTTGTAGATTGCTGGATCGGGTAGGACTCGGTCGTGTGCGCCCCTATTTCAGCCCGAGTGGCTTGAGTAGGCTGTGACATGAAGTTTCGGTATCTGTTGACATTATGAGACACGTCATGGTGGCTGAGGTCTAAGGCCTTGTAACAGCGGATCGAGACTTCGTGGCGATGGTGACTTTGCTTGGTGATTCATGACTCATAGAAGCAGCATCGGCAAATGAAGGCAGGAGCACAGGCAAAGTACAGAGTCTTAGCTTTCAAGGTGAAAACCCCAAGGTATGACCTTAATTGATTGTCCCTGACCTTATTGAAGGCTTGCCTCCCTTGCACCGAAGAGGAAACATGTGCTTTGTTCCCGCCTGGCGCCCGTCTGGCCTTGGTCGTCATGGCTCACGTCAGCTGAGCCTCATGAGGTAGCTGCATAGAACTCTTCGCCCCTCAGGAGCCCTCCTGAGGAGGCCAGCTCCTTAGGGGGTCTCGACGTCGTCCGCCTCATGAGGCTTGGCCCTTCGCGAGGGTCTTGCGGTGTTGGTGCTGAAGCTGGGCCATACCAGGTCGTCGATGAAGTCACGTGGTGGGCCGCAGGCAGGCAGGACTGGATACCCACAAGTCCAGGACACCGACAGGTGGGGGGGGTCGGTGTGGCTCAGCTACTCATCTCCGTATGGTACGTGTGACGGCGGGCGGCGGTGCCCGCTGAGATCTCCGGCCTGCTATAGGGAACCTGCGGTGGCGCGGTCCTTGGGTTATTTTTGCTCTAAGATGGTGTTCTGCCGGTTGCCTGCCCTCATGGGTCTGGCCATTCACGAGTTCCGGAATGCTCCGCCAAAGATCTTCATTGGGTGCTTGACACTTGTAGATTGTTGGATCGGGTAGGATTCGGTCGTGTGCGCCCCTATTTCAGCCCGAGTGGCTTGAGTAGGGTGTGACATGAAGTTTCGGTATCTGTTGACGTTATGAGACACGTCATGGTGGCTGAGGTCTAAGGCCTTGTAACAGCGGATCGAGACTTCGTGGCGATGGTGACTTTGCTTGGTGATTCATGACTCATAGAAGCAGCATCGGCAAATGAAGGCGGGAGCACAGGCAAAGTACAGAGTCTTAGCTTTCAAGGTGAAAACCCCAAGGTATGACCTTAATTGATTGTCCCTAACCTTATTGAAGGCATTGTTTTCATAAACAAAACTTTGCCGCAGAGCAAATTGAGAGGGTGCTTGGATAAGTTTTAGTCCCATGACTAAAAATAATGAGACTAAAACTTGCTAGCCTCATCCATGCTTGGATACAAATACTAAATAGACTAAAATCGAGTTAATGAGCATTTATTATCCTCCAAACCATTCAATCCAGGACTCACATGTGTTAAAGGAGAGGAGTTAAATGAGGAGAGTGAGGACTAATCCACATTTTAGTAAGGTTCCCCTGACTAAATTTTTTTAGTCTCAAGACTAGTTCTAGCCTCGCTTTAGTCATGGATGATTGGAACTTTAGCCTCTAAAAAATACTAGTTTTAGTCAGACTAAAAATAGTCCCTTAGATCCAAGCATGCTCCGAACGAAAGAGGTCGAAATCACCGCATCAAATGGGCAATCAAACCTTTTTGGAGGTAGTTGTGCACGAAAACCACCTCCGCAACGAAATGCGTCGGTTTGTATGTCCGTCTGGGACCGGTCAGGGTTTAAGTAGGCCGTCTCCGTCAAATCTAGCGCCCGCCCTCCAAATCAAGGCCGATGCGGAGTCGCGCTTGCTGGCGTCACGAGGTAGTTAGTTTGCTAATCGGAGTCGTCGTAGTGTCATCCTGGATTGCCTCGCAACCGACGTGTTGAATACGGTGACGGTGAGCACGGCCGCGCAGCTGTTGCGTCCGTAGCTAATAACTCGAAGGGACTCGAACTCGGTCGTCGTTAACAAACAGGCGACGGACTTGATTAAGGAGGTCCCTTTGATGCGACTCCCAAAACGAAAGGAAAGCAACGCGAGGCATTTGCCACCGGTGTACAAAGCCCATTTCGGTACTGTTCCCGCTTGGGCCCTACCGCCGCTTCCTCTTGCCACCGTGGTGGGGGGACATCCTATACGACGCATTCTGCGTCAAACGCGAAACTCGACGCACACGAGTGACGCATGACTGGGCCGGCCCGTCAACGCGAAAACCATTTATGCTTGCTGTATCGTGCGCAACCTAAAAAAACTGGAAAAACAACTACGCTATGCTGGGATTCGATCCCGCGACTGTCTATTTAAGCGCGGAAATCTATAACAACAGCCAGCAGGGTTGAGATTTTAGGAAAAAACATTTTAGAAAAATTCTTGAAAATTTTGAACAATATCGAAATGTTCTTGTAAATTTTCTGAAACATAAACATTTTATGAATGACATTCTGAACATATTTTGATAAAGAGAACATTTTCTTAAAATCTGAACAAAGTAAAGATTTGAAAACGAGAATATTTTTTTGAACTTAATGAAACTTTTTTAAAACACAACATTTTTTTGAAATTGTGAACAAAATTTAATAAACAAGAACATTTTTTGAAATTCCTGAAAGAGTTTTTGAAACACGAACATTTTTTGAATTGTGATTTTTTATAAACGGGAACATTTTATGAAATTCCAAAACATTTTTTCAAATATTTGAAACCGAGAACATGTTTTTGGATTTACTGAACATTTTTCAAAACACGAACATTTTTTCAAATTGTGAACAAAATTTAAAGCAAGAACATTTTTTGATATTCCTCAAAGACTTTTCAAACACTAACATTTTTTGAAATTCTGAACAAAATTTGAAAATAGGAACATTTTATGAAATTCCTGAACATTTTCTCAAAACCTAAACGTAAAAAATATTTGAAAATGAGAACACATTTTTTAATTGACTGAACATTTTTATAACACGAATATTTTTTGAAATTTTGAATAAAATTTAAAACAAGAACGTTTTTCAAATTCCTCAAAGATTTTTTTAAAATTGAACATTTTTTGAAATTGTGAACAAAATTTGAAAATGGGAACTCTTTATGAAATTGAGAGTAAATCTTGAAAACAAGAACATGTTATAAAATTCCGAATAAATATTTGAAATTCTCAAACAAAAGAAACTTGAAAAAAGAAAAAATGAAAGAGCAAAGAAAAAAGAAAACAGTAAAAGGAAAGAAAATATCTGAACAAAAAAAGAGAAAGAAAAAGAAATAGAAAAAGAAAAGAAACAAAAATGTAAAAAAGAGGAAATAGAAAAACTGGTTCAAGAACCTCCTAGAAGGTTCCCAAAACCATAAAAAACCGGCTGGGAACCACCTAGAAGGTTCCCAAAACCGGATTTGCACAATCGTTTGAACGGGCCGGTCCATCCCAACCCTGGTCGATCTGCCCCTGTGTGTCACGTCGACTGTTTGCCGCAACGAGCGGCAAAGAGGAATTTCCGTGTGAACAAAGCCGATTTCGGCGCTGTTCCCGCTTGGGCCATACCGCCGCTTCCCCAAAGATGGGGTGGGTTGAGAGCACGTCACTTGGCGCGCTTTGGACGCTTTCTTTCAATTTTTTATTTACTTTCCTGCACATGTTTTCTGTTTTTAGATGATTTTTTTGACTTGTCAGTTTTTCACCGGTTTTACTTAGCTTTTCGACAAAAAAAATTATGATTTTTTATGTGAAAAAGCCTGTTTTTTCCGCGAGAGGCATGGTGGTGCCTCTCGAAAACGGAACACATTTTTTTTCTTTTGTGAGAGGCACGGTCGTGTCTCTCGAAAACGAAAAACACACATTTTCTCTCTTTTTTTCATTCCGTGAGAGGTTTGATTTTGCTTCGCGAGAGGCACGGCTGTGCCTCTCGAAAATGGAAAAAACGCATTTTCACCTTTTTCTTTCTTTTGTGAGAGACCCGGTTTTGCTTACGCGAGAGGCACGGCCGAGCCTCTCGGAAACGAAAAAAAACATGTTTTTTTACATTTTTTCTTTCGTGGGAGGCACATCTTTGCTTCCGCGCGAGACATGGATTTGCTTCCGCGAGAGGCAGGGCCATCTAGTTCGTTTGACTCTTTTTGGCCTGGCCCGTTAAGCGTTTTTGAAGACAACTTCGTTCTGGTTTTGGCAAGCTTTCAGCCGGTTTTACTGTTTATTTTTTGTATTTTTTTAATGAGATTTTTTTCAAATTCCAAAAATCTTCAATTTTGTGAATTTTTTTTTAAAATAAATTATGAAGTATTTGCAAAATCATGATTTCCCCCTCAAACATGTGAAATTTTCCAAATCCATGACCATTGTTTCTAAATTTTTGAACTTTCTATCTTCAAAATCACGAACTTTTAAAAAATATGTGAAGTAGGTGAGCTTTTTTCAAATTCAAGAACTTTTTCAAATGCATGATTTTTCTTTCTAATGCTTGGGCTTTTTCAGTTCACAAACTTTTAAAAATGTGTGAATGTTTTTTAAACTAATGAACTTTTCGAGTTTGTGCACTTTTTTTTTAATCCGTGAACTTTTTCGAGTTTGTGAAACTTTTTCAAATCCACAAAATTTTTTGAACAAATGAAATTTTCAGATTTCGTGAATAGCTTTTTCGATTTCCTGTTTTTTCTTTAAAAATCACACTTTTTGCTTGAAAAGTCATCATTCAATCGATCAACGGTGGCCCGATCAACCCCGAACATATTCAACCGCGAACCTGTCAACTGTGAACGGAGCGGCCAGAGCACCAGAAAAAAGGGAGCGCCGCCTTCAGCGCCGCTTCCTGGTTCTGGCGCCCACGCGCCCGCGAACTGAGCCGGCCCAGGTTGCCTCGTTCGCTCCCCTCCATCGCTAGTTCGCTCCCCTGATTGGTCAACTATTGACTTTTGACCGAAAAAACAAATAATCGAAAAGGCTGAAATTTTCGTGAATCCAAAAATTTTCAAAATAATTGAAAGAAAGTCCAAGAACTTAAAAAAATTTCAAAATTTTTAAGAAAAGTTCTTCAATAAAGAAAATTGATTAAGAAAAAAATAAGTTCACTGATTTCGATAAAAAAGATCATCAAAAACGAAAAAGAGTTCATCGACTATGAAAAAGTTCATCGAATTTGAAAAAGAGTTCACCGATTTTGAAAGAAGTTCATCAAATTATAAAAACAAGTTCATAAATTTTGAAAAAGATTTCATCAATTTTGAAAAAAGTTCATCGATTCTAATTTTTTTATCAAATTTCTAAAAGAGTTCACCAATTTTGAAAAAAGGTCATCGCTTTTAAAAAGTTCCTCGAATTCGAAAAAAGCTTATCAAATTTTAAAAAGAGTTCATCGAATTTGAAAAAAGTTCATAAAATTTGAAAAAAATTCAATGAATCTTAGAAAGTTCATCGAATTTGAAAAAGATTTCATTGGATTTGAAAAAGGTCATTGATTTTTAAAAATATTCATCTAATTTGAAAAAAAATGATTGATTTTGATAAAAGTTCATTCAATTTTTAAAACAGCATTGATTTTTAAAAAAGTTCATCAATTTCGGAAAAAGTTCATCTAATTTGAAAAAAAGCTGGTCAGTTTTGACAAAAGTTGATTCAATTTGAAAAAAATATATGAATTTGAAAAAACGTTCGCGCATTTAAGAAGATAAAAAAAAGGAAAATAAGTAAAGAAAACGAAAAAAGGAACCACAAAAAAAGAAAAAAACGCCAAGAAATCATGAGAAGTGGAAATTGGTTTTGGGGGCTCTCGCAGGCTAGGTAAATAAAAAACGAAGGAAATTCGATTTTTTTTTAACAGAAAAAAAAGAAAGAAACTGGCCGACCCAGCGCGGCGCGAGGGGTATGCGTCCGTTTGCGGTTACTAAAGAAACGGGTGCAGGAAATGCCCAGAAAAACGATGCATCACGAGTAAGCGCTCTCCTCCTGGTTGGCCCGGCCCACGAGGCAGACGCGCGTGAGCGCTGCGTTCGCCACGCAATGCAATAAGGCGTTGAAGAGGAGGACTCGCTTCCTCATTTGTTTGGTTTTACTTCAGAAGAGCTGGAGTGCCTGAGTGCCTGGGCCGTTCCGGTTCCTAATATTTGGTGAAAGAAATATAGAAACCACACTCAAGTATACCCGAATAGAGACATAACCCGTGAACTTAATTTCGGTGTATTATTTACACTCAAATCTTCAAAACCATGTAAATGATTCCCTTGAGTGGTTCTGCAGTTGACATGTAAAAATGTTGGTGATTTTGACTGGATTGGGACGCCAACCATGTTTGTGAAATTCGATTTTTGTTGCAGTTTTGAACAGAAAAAAAGGAAGAAATGGGCCGGCCTAGCGCGACGTGAGGGGTATGCGTCCGTTTGCAGTTACTGAAGAAACGGGCACAGGAAATGCCCAGAAAAATGGTGCATCATGAGCAAGTGCTCGCCACCTGGTTGGCCCGGCCCACGAGGTAGAGGCGCGTGAGCGTTGCGTTCGCCACTCAATGCAGTAAGGCGCTGAAGAGGAGGACTCGCTTCCTCATTTGTTTGGTTTTACTTCAGAAGAGCTGGAGTGCCTGGGCCCATTCCGGTTCCTAATATTTGGTGAAAGAAATATAGAAACGACACTCAAGTATACCCGAATGGAGACATAATCCGTGAACTCAATTTTGGTGTATTATTTACACTCAAATCTTCAAAACCATGTAAATGATTCCCTTGAATGGTTCTGCAGTTGACATGTAAAAATATTGGTGATTTTCACTACGGATTGGGACGCCGACCATGTGAATAAAGTTCGATTTTTGTTGCAGTTTTGAACAGAAAAAAAAAAGAAACGGGCAGGCCAGCACGGCGCGAGGGGTATGCGTCCATTTGCGGTTACTGAAGAAACGGGCGCGGGAAGTGCCCAGAAAAACGGTGCATCACGAGCAAGCGCTCGCCTCCTGGTTGGCCCAGCCCACGAGGCAGAGACGCGTGAGCGTTGCGTTTGCCATGCAATGCAAAAGGCGCTGAAGAGGAGGACTCGTTTCCTCATTTGTTTGGTTTTACTTCAGAAGAGGTGGAGTGCCTGGCCCCCATTCCGGTTCCTAATATTTGGTGAAAGAAATATAGAAACCACACTCAAGTATGAGAGAATTCCTTATTTGGCTCTTTCTTAAAGTTTGGTTTCCTATTTGGCCCAAATAAAATTTTCTTTCCTATTTGTCACCTAAAATAAATTTTGATCCTTATATGACACTTCCTTTCATTTTAAACACTAATGATGTTAAGTGTGAGATGAAAAGACCATGTTGCCCCTAGTATATTGTGTAACTATCTTGGATATAATAAGAAAGAAAACACTTCACTCATGTTTTATGGACGTTCAACGGATGTTGTGCATTTATATGCATGGTCCAATATTTTGTTTCTTAGGCATTTGTTATATGCGTGTAAAAGCCATATAAAACATCCGTAAATCTATGATCAGTACAATACCATATTTTGGCTAGTTCATCACGTTCGGAACGCTCGCAATCACCTACGCGCAGCTGGAAACCATGCGCCGGCCCAGTCTGAGGCCGCCACCGGCGGCGTCGTCCAGCCCTCACAACTACCTCTGACTCCTCTGTTTGACGGTGCACGACGACGCCTGCAGCCTAACTGCCCGAGCCTCCTGTGTACGTGCCTGTGGCTGTGGCCACCAAATCTCGTGTGTTCTGTGCCTCCTGTTCTCGCGTGTGTGTTAGCCGGCGACTTCGTACGTAGCTACCTGTGTACGTGCAGATCGTGTATACGTGCATGCACTAGGTTCACGTGGAATCAATGCACCTGGTTGCCTGCCTGCTTGGTGTGCACGTGCACCTCAACTCCGGTGGAATCAGCTAGCTCATCTTGACGGAGCGTTACGTACTTTTTTTTCTATGGTAATACATGTCTCATTTATAAGATGAAATCAACTTACAAGGCACGTACATGCCGACCTTACATGCCTGAAAAGATAGGATAAACCTATGCAAAAAATCAGCGTCTATCTCTTTTCTTCGACACCACCGAAGCGACCACCAAAGGGACGGAAGACAGATCACCTCTACATCCGAGCTCGACGCGGCTCCATCGCTAATCAACAGCTTTACAGACCTTCAAAGTCGTTTGCCAGAAGCAAAACCATTGCCGTTAAATGAATCAGACCGGGGCAACATGCGGACACGCCATCAAGCTCCAGAACTGACATCTCCGCACGACTACAACGTCGGAGGAAGAAACCAGAACTGTCAATCTCCAACCATGAAACCAGTACAGGATACACCATCTTCCAGCTGTGACATGCGCAAACAACAGTCTGCGCGTACTCCTGGACGACCTCCCGGGCTCCACTCCGACGTTGGAGAAAACGTCGTCGCAACGACGAAGTCCCAGAACACAAGTCCACCACGGGAAAGATGCCGCCGCCACACCATCCCCGCTTGGACACACTTCCGTCCAGATCCCTCACCGACCACAGTGTAGAACACCGTATCGGAGAAGAAACTGAAATACTTTTATTCATCGCCAGATCTGAAGAACGACGAGAAGACCAAGCTGCCGATCTACAGGACCGAACAACATACGTTGCCATCAACTCCGAGACGCCACCGTGAAGGTCGCCGCCGGTGTGGGAGTGGAGAGGCAGATTTATTTGCCCGGGCATCGTTCCCACCACCTCAACGGCGCCCTAAGAAGACACTAGACAAATCCTAACTACAGACCGGCGTCGAAGCGCCGTGGTCCCCACCTCCTCGCGTGGCCGGAGTGGCCAAACGAAAGAGGCAGGGACTGGCGGCGTCTGGTGGAGTTGGCCTCACATGCGATCGCCTCCACGATCGCTTTTCTCGTGGAGCGAAGCGGTTCGGTATCCCCGAGTGGATTCGAGAACGTTACGTACCTGCAGATGACGACACCCAAGGCCGCTCCATCCAGGGCCTCACTTGTGAGCTGACGCATCGTTGTGCCACGTCCGACTACCGCGGACGCATCTTTAATCGCGACTGCCTCGAACCGCAGGTGATGCCGACTCCGTCCGCAACTCATGGCACCACTGTGGTATGGGGAACGAGACTTGCCTGCTCCCCCCGTGTGTGCCCATCTGTGCTCCCGCGTATGTGGCTTGATTTGATTGAAATAAAATAAAGCCCAGCCCCACCGCCTTAAAATCAGGGGGGAAGATGATTAGATTAGAAAAAAAAAGAAAAAAGATAGCCGTAGGATGAAGTGGGAACACGGATAGGAGCATGGGGAGGGAGCAGGCAAGCCGGATCCGTGATATGGGTAGACGTGCCAGCAGCGCCATCTCCACGTGGACGCCCAAGGCCGAGCCCGCCTGAGCGCTGTGGGCCATCTACTCTGCTCTGCAGCCGCGCTTGCACATGCTGAACTAATCACAATACTGAGCATACATATACATGCGCACTATTCGTTGAACATCCCTAAAACTGATTGCCTTTTTACTACATCCAGAATAGTTGCACAATACACTAGGGACAAAACAGTCTTTTTGCCTCACACTAACACTGTTAGTCTCTAAAATGAATGGAAGTGTCATATAAGGAACACAAATTATTTTAGGTGTCAAATGGGGAAGAAAATTTTATATTAGGGCAAATAGGGAACCAAACTTTAAAAAAAGGTTAAATAAAAAATTCTCTCCTCAAGTATACCCGAATAGAGACATGACCCGTAAACTCAATTTTGGTGTATTATTTACACTCAAATCTTCAAAAACCATGTAAATGATTCCCTTGAGTGGTTCTGCAGTTGACATGTAAAAACATTGGTGATTTTGACCACGAATTGGGACGCCGACCATGTGAGTGCTGGAGATGCAGGGCGATTTCTATTTCTCTCTCCTCGTTGATATTTGGTTCCTCATAATCGAGCTAACACACATGGACATGAACGATGGCCACGCTAGCGGATGAGACTTGTCTGCTCCTCCCGCGTGTGCCCATCCGTGCTCCCGCATACGTGGCTTGATTTAATTGGAACAAAATAAAGTCCGGCCCCAGCCCCTTAAAATCAGGGGGGAGATGATTAGATTAGAAAAAGAAAAGGAAAAAAGATAACCATAGGATGAAGTGGAAGCACGGATGGGAGCAGGGGAGAGCGCGGCGAGCCGGATCCCACGCTAGCACACTTTTGCATGCATCTGACTGGTAGGTTCTTTTGTTTCCGTCTTTGGACGCCAATATGGGGCGGACGCCAGATCGGGGTTTATTCGACAAATCCCCCATGCCGAACAGGGCGTCAGGCAGGCCCTTTAGCTAGGCCTCCTGGCCCAACGAAATTGTCTTTGCACAATAAATGAATAAAGTATCAACATTGTCCAAAAAAAAGATTGTATATACAAAAGAACTTTAGTATATGACATATGCCGTAAGTATTACCATGTAGTGTACAAAAAAAGTGGCCATGTTATATACGAAAAATTGCCGATCTCTATTATAATACCAAAAAATCATGCATAGTAAAATTTGCAAGCAAATATAGAGAGACAAAACTTATATGTAGAAAAATTGCCAAGACGTAGATAAAAAAACACAAATAGTGCAAGTTTGCCATGATAGAGAGGGGGGGGGGGTGTTTGAACGTAAGTTTGCTTTATGTAAATGACATGTATGAGATTAAAAAATGCCATGGATGACAAACTAAAATATGTCATAACTTAAAAACCTCACGACAAAACCTTAACAAATAGTATGAAGATTGCTATTACTTGTCAACCTAAATTGCCAGTGTTTTGTATGAGATGATGGGCAAAAATTTAAAAATAGTGTGAAGAAAACAAAATTTTCTCCATATGAATAGAATAAACTATTTTACAATGTTCTACGATGTTTTCTTTTACAAATGGCAAGTTTTACAAACATTTTGATTCCTAAAAAACATGGCAAAAGATCCAAAGATCTCTGATAATGCTCACATGGCATTTTTTAGAATTGCCATGGCAACAATTTATGTTTGGAAAATGCTATGGCAAAAAATACCATGTAAGAAAAATAGAAGGACTGGACTAACTACTGATCAGTCGGTAGTTAGTAACAAATCCGAACGATTCCTTGAGCATTGAGAGCAACAGCAGCAGCGTGCTGCATGCAAGCCGGTTTCTAATTCGTTTCCAAGTCATGCATGCATGCATATAAAATAGAAATGATGACATCAGCAAGGATTCCAACGAATATCAAAATTCAAAATGTTTTATAACCCAAACCGTCGGTTCGATCGAAAATTTGTTTTCACGTAAAAGAACCGTCACGACAATACCTTCGAAACAAGATCCCATATTAATATGTTTCGATGACATTTTTTTCGAGTAAAAAGTTACCACATCTGTGATAAGCAAGTTATTACGTCTATGCTACATAAGTTACCACAATGTCTACATAGGCAAATTCCGGGTATACAAATGAGTTCTTCCAACTTTCTTCACACATGCAAATGCACTTTAAAGTGCAGAAAAGCTAATGTCATCAAAGTTTCTCTTTATTTTGACATTTCAAAATAATTTGTAGCTCAAATGGTCTGTTTGATTGAAGATCCGTTTTCACATCCAAAAAACCCGCCATGATGAAACCTTCAAAACTAGATCCCATGTTGGCATGTTCCGATGACTTTCTTCTGGGTCAAAAGTTATCATGCCTGGGCTAAGTAAGGTATCAGCTCTGTTGTACGTATATTACCATGTTATTTACACAGATGTTACCGAAGTATGTTTTCAACAATTTTTTCCCCGGGACAAAATTATCGTGGTGTCTTTACATAAGTTATGAGGTCCGGAAGCCTTATTACCATGTTATTTATAGAGTATGTTTTCAATAACCTTTTTCTACAAGTTAAAGTTATCGTGATGTCTGTACATAAGTTATCAAGTCCAGGGGCGTATATTACCATGTTATTTACACAGAAGTTATCGTTGGCATCAACAACCTTTTTTCATGGGTCAAAGTTTACATGGTGTTTGTACCTAGGTTTCCATGTGGTATATTTCACCAATAGCCCTCCCCCCACCACCATCGCCAAAGTTTATCAGGACTGAGGTACATAAATTATTAGGTCTGCGATGTGTGAGTTACCATGATATTCACGCAAAAGTTACCGGGGGGGGGGGGTATATTTCATCAGCCCCGCTCCCGGTCACTAAAGTTACCAGGACCGGGGTACATAAGTTATCAGGACTGCGACGTGTGAGTTACCGTGTTATTAACATAAAATTTACTGTGGGTATATTTCATCACTCTCCTCACCAAAGTTACCAGAACCGTGGCACATAACTTATCAGGTCTACAATGTGTGAGTTACCATACTATTCACACACAAAATTACCGGGGGGATATTTTGTTAACCCCTCCCTGCCACATGTCAAACTAATCAATACCGGGGTACATAAGTTATCAGGTCTGTGATGTTTGAGCTACCATGCTATCCCCATAAACTTATCAGGGGGAGATTTCATCAACACCCCCCTGGTGCTAAAGTTACCAGGCCAGGGGTACATAAGTTATTAGGTCTACTATCTTTCATGGATCAAAGTGTGTCTGGATACAATATAATTATAGCAAGAGAAAACCGGGTCACAAAAAACACAAAAAACTACTTTTGTTTTGCTGTCATGATTTTTAAAAGGTTGATGTAACTAATCACCATTTGTTAGACAACAAATTAGGATCACGTGAGTTGGTTGTCATTAGCACCCAAGAGCCTAGCAACCTAGGTTCGATCCCTGGGTGACATACTTAATTTCTGTATCGCGATCTGGCGGCTTTCGGGGCGTTCGGATCTGTTGCTTAACATCCGGTCGACTGAAAGTTAGCATTCTCAAAAATAGAATGAAAAATACACAAACAAATTATAACCACAATTACCGTCGCAAATGCATATACATTTTTTGCCATGCTTTATATAATAAATTTGCCATGCATGTAAAGTAACACAACTGTGACAAAAATTACCATGGCAAATGTATTAAAATTTTATATGGAATTTTAATTAAAGATGTCATGCTTTGTATAATTTTCCATGTATGTAAAGCAACACAGATTATGGCCACAATTACCATGGTAGATGTATTTTGAAATTTGGCATGGGAAATTTTAATTTTAATTTCCATGCTTTGAATAATAAATTTGCCATGTATGTGAAATAACACAAATTATGACCACAATTATCATAGTAGATGTTTTTTAAATTTTGCCATGATATTTTAATCGTAGTTGCCATTATATTTACATGAAGTTTGCCATGTATATAAAAGAACACAAATTGTGACCAAAATTGCCATGGCAGATGTATTATTAGAATTTGCCATGGTATGTTAATTACAATTGCCATGGTTTGTATGAAATTTGCCTTTGTGTGAAAAGATAACTTTGTTCATCACACATGGCAAAAAAACATTTGTTCCGGTAGTGGTGTCGGTGGCAGAAATTGCCATGGCAAATGCATATTAAACTTGCCAGGTTATTTTAAAAAGATGATGGCAAAAAATTTAGTTCCCATATGACAAAATGGTGTCTGCATATGGTAAGTTAAATAAAAATGTTGACAAATTTAGAATGTCTATATTTGCCATGTGAACATAGAAACACATGACGGGATTGGACGTCACATCTATAAATTATTGCCATGGTTACTTGAGAATCATTTTTTTTCCATGGAAACTAAACATGCCACCATTCTTAGTATTAAAATTTGTCGTGATGGCGAATTGAGTGTAATTTTGACATATTGACAAATTTAGTGTAAAGTCGACAAGATTCATACGAAACAATTTACAATGAAACTAAAATAAGCATCATAATGCGATTCCACACTAATTTGCCCATGATGCCAAAAAACATGCTACATGCATGCCACCATGCTTATGATTAAAATTTATCGTGTGTTGATGGTAGCTCTAGGCGACGGGATGCATGTAGCTCCGCGAGGAGGTGGGAGGGAAAGTAGTAGGTGATCCGCCTGCCGGAGCAGAGAGGAGGTGGAGGAATGGTGCAGCGAGCTCCATGGGTGGCGTGCGTCGGCTGGCGCGCACTGGTGGCAAGGGGTGGATGTGTGCGACCTGGAAGGCGACCGGGGCTTGGGCGGGACGAGGTGATGAAATCGCGCGGCGTGCCTTGTAGCTCTGGCGTAAGTCAGGGAGAGGTGCCCTGAGACGCCGGAGCAGCGCGTATACACGAACATGCACGGTGGAGCATCTCGCCAAAGATGGCGCATGGCGGTGGAGCATCTCACCAAGGATCTCGTCGTCACTGGGTGAGTTTGGGCACAAGAGTGGGGAAAAGATGAAGGACAGGGAAGTAAGGAGGATGGGGGTTATTCGCTATGTATGGCCTTTTCCTCAAGAATGTCGTTTTGGATATCGGCCTCTATGGAGGCCGAATTTTTAAAAAATTCAAAATTTTCAGTTTTAAAAAAATCTGAATTTTTTTTGTACCAGTAAACAAGGATGTGAGGCGTATCTGTGTAAAATTGAAATACGTTGAAATTTGACCTGTACAAAAAAGATAAATTCATGTCTGGGAGGATGAATTGTATAATGCGTTAAAAAGCCTTAGTTTTTTGCACAGCCCTCATTTCAATGTATTTTGTCTTGAAAATTTACACACTTGTGCATTATGCATTTATCGATATCTGTAAATTTTTTTTTTGAAATGTAAAAATATAAATTTTCATGAATTTTGAATTTCGCATTTAGAGGCCTCCGTGGAGCTCGGCCTCCAAAAGCAGTTTCCGCTTTCCCCGAACGACTTTCGGCACTGACGTAGTACATGTTTACCTTGCTCCAAGATTTGTTACTAATATCCTACGGTCCAAACGATGTTCACTCTGAAATTCTAGAAATCTGATGTTAGAGTTTTAGTGTTTCCATCTTTTGTGTTGCCCAAATCCTCAACCTCACCAAATTTTACACCACGTGCATTCTGCACCTCCCTTGATCACTCGAATTCCTAAATCCAAATTGGCAAATCGTCTTCTTTCGGGGATCCCTAAACCGGCTCCCTTCGGCGACCCAAAGTCGTGTTTTCTATGGACCTATCGATCTCGTCCCAAACTATTCGCCTTTAATTGGGGTCTTTGTCGCTTATCACTTGCATTAGCATACTGTTTGCTTATCTTGGTATGTAGTTTGACCCTCGGTTTAGCCAACGCGTCCGCATTCCAATGTAGACTTTGGTAGAAACCTGGAGATAGGATCACGAGCATGGTAGGGTGTTGTTTTGCGGGTGTTGCGGTAGCCCGTCCACGGTCACCGTGTTGCCCTTTGTAACCTGTAACAGGCCTGATCTACTCAATTCTCTCTTCTGGATGGGATATGGGGAGGAAGGAGGAAAGGGAAGTAGAGGGAGTTGGTGAGGATAGAAGGAGGAGGATCAACCTCACTCTCGGTTCGTTACAGCAAGTGCTATTCGATGACCCATACTCTCAGTCTCGCACCCCTTAACTAGTCAGGCACGCAGGCCATACTCAACCCACACACGCACTCACTCCTCGGCCCGACACTGGCCTGGCCCTTGCCCTTCAGGCTCATCAATGATGGAGGCAGGCCCGCTCATGCCCTCTTGCTTGTCTGCAGGTGGAGTCCACCTGGCAAGCGTGACATTCGCCCCTTCTTGAGCAGCGACTTGTCCCCAAGGCGCTGTAGATGGAAATCGGCGATGGAGCACCACTGGATCCTACCATGTTGCCAATGCCGTCAACAACGAAGACCACTGCACCAGTAGTCGGGGCTGCAGCTCGCCCCAGACTTGGACCAGCTTGTCGTCGAGGACGGCCACCGGGTGATGCTCAGCCTGCAAAACGGAGTTAGTTGGAGGCAAATCGGAGTTCACCGGCGTCTCTGGGACAATTGCGCGCTTGAGCTGTGACACATGCACCATTGGGTGTATCTTGATGTCTTCTGGAAACTTCAGTTTATAAGCTACTGCTCCAACTTTCGCGACCACTGGATAGGGACCAAAGTACCTGAAAGCAAGCTTCTGGTGCGGCTGCTGTGCCACCAAAGTCTGAATAAAGGGTTGTAACTTCAGAAACACCTGGTCTCCCATAGCAAAGGATCGATATGTTCGGTGCTTGTCTGCTTGCTTCTTCATACGGTGTTGCGCATGTTTCAACTGTTGCTGTAGCAGGTGCACCATCACCTCATGCTCATGCAGCCATGCAGCAAAGTCCGGCACTGAACTCTCTTCAACTTGTGTGACTGCGAATTCCCTTGGCAATTGTCCGTATATCACTTCAAAAGGAGTACGCCCCAATGACGAGTGGAATAATGTGTTATACCAGTACTCAGCTAGAAATAGCCACTTGCTCCAATTGCCTGGGCACGAGTGGACCGCGCAAAGCAGATAGCCTTCCAAGCACTGGTTTACTCGCTTCGTCTGTCCACCGGTTTGGGGATGATACGATGAACTCAGCTGCAACTGGGTTTGAGATAACTTGAATAGCTCCTGCGACACAGCACTGGTGAAGATGCGGTCGCGGTCAGAGATGATGGGCAGTGGTAGTCCATGCAAACGGAAGATGTCCTTCACGAATGCCTTTGCCACTGTCAGAGCTATGAACGTGTGGGTTAGAGGTAGAAAGTGAGCATATTTTGAGAACTTGTCAACAACCACTAAGATCACATCATAACCGCCAGATTTGGGCAGTCCTTTAGTGAAGTCGAGAGAGACAACCGCCCACGGCCGCTTGGGAATTGGCAGCGGCTGGAGTAGGTCAGCTGGTGCGATCCTTTCTGTCTTAGCTTTTTGGCAAGTGACACATGTTCGGACAAATTTCTTGACCATCTCCTTCATTCCGTTCCAAAAGAAGAGATTCTTGACTCAATGGTAGGTCGCGTAGAACCCAGAATGACCCCCAATGGCGCTTTCATGGAGAGCTTTGATCAAAGATTGTTGGATTTCTTTGTCAGCACCAATCCAGATGCACCCCTTGTAGTGTACCACTCCATCCTTGAGGGTATAGTCTGCATCACTTGCTGGGTCAATGGCTAGCTGCTCCAATTTGAGCTGGACCTCTCCGTCCTGGCGATAGTTGACTGCAACAGCTTCTAGCTACGCTGGCCTGCAGACCGAAATGGTTGCGACCTCTGTTTTGTCCCGTGCTCTCGGCGCGAGAGGGCGTCAACCACTTTGTTTGTGATCCCCACCTTGTACTGAATCTGAAATTGAAGCCCTACCAACTTCGTGAATGCTCGTTGCTGTATTGGTGTGTTCAGTCTTTGATCCGTCAAATTGAGCAGACTTTTCTGATCCGTGCGGACCACAAATTCTGTGTGCTGTAAGTATGGCCTCCAATGGTCAATTGCAAGCATCAACGCCAGGCATTCTTTTTCATAAGGTGAGAGTCCGATGTTGCGCGGTCCAAGTGCCTTGCTAAGATATGCCAATAGGTGTTGTTCTTGCATCAGTATCGCACCTACTCCTGTCGCACTGGCGTCCGTCTCAACAACAAATTGCTTACTGAAGTCCGGTAGTGCTAGCACCGGGGCTTGGATCAACGCCCGCTTCAGTTCGTGGAATGCAATGTTAGCAATGGAGGTCCAAATGAACAGTGTTACCTTTTTTAGCATGTCAGTCAATGGTCGAGAAATGATTCCAAAGTTCTTGACGAACTTCCGGTAATATCCTGCCAGCCCGAGGAACTCCTGCAGCTTACAGACAGAGTCTGGCCAGTCATGCACTGCTCGGGTCTTCTCGTCATTAGTAGCCACACCAGCTTCGCTAATCTTATGGCCCAGGTAGTCAATTTGTCGTTGAGCGAAAGAGAACTTGGATAGCATCACCTTCAAGTCATTTTCTTCTAGTAGTTGCAGCACTTGTCTGAGCAGTCTCACATGCTCATCTAGTGTGGATGAATGCATGAGTATGTCATCCATAAACACAAGCACTCCATGGCGCAAGAGTGGGTCCAGCATTATATTCATTCACTACTGGAATTAGCTTATTTGCCGTCTGCCAACTCTTTGCCATCCGCTGGCGGAAGACAAAGAAGGTCTTTGCCATCAGCCACACGAAAACAGACGGTAAAGAAGTGGCTGATGGCAAACAAGGTTTTGCCATCAGCCAACTCTTTGCCATCCGCTGGCTGACGGCAAAGAAACTATGCCATCCGCTAGAAGACGGCAAAGAGGTTGGTGGGTCCAGTTATTGTGTAACCAACCCAAGCCCACCGGCCCCACCTATTTGCCGTCCGCAAGCGGACGACAAAGAATCTTTGCCGACCATTGGTGGACGGCAAAGAGGCGGGTACGTTAACTGCCGTCCACCCCGTCCTCTATCTCTTCTCTCCACTCTCGCTCGTTCCCTTCCCACCCACACCCGCACCGCCGCCGCCGACCCCGTCTGCCGTAGCCGGCCGCCCCACTGATGACCCACAAGTGTAGGGGATCTATCGTAGTCCTTTCGATAAGTAAGAATGTCGAACCCAACGAGGAGCAGAAGGAAATGATAAGCGGTTTTTAGTAAGGTTTTCTCTCACTACAAAAAAATACACTTTCGTGATGATACGTGTTTGTCACAGTAGGTCGCGTTTTTTGTCATGCATGTACATCCATGAAAAATTTATGACAGAATCAAGATAGTCATACCTGTGCTGTCGTAGAAGTGTTCCATGACATTACCAAAATTATCATCACGGAAGTGTCCACTTCCATGACGATAAATCGCGCGTCCCAAAACTGCTTTCGTCAAGGGTGACCGACATGTGGCATCCACCATAACGGAATGCCGTTAAGCTATCGGATCGGGTTTTGGATCCGATAACCCGTTAACAGCCCTGACCAATGGGGATTTTCCACGTGTAAGATCATCATTGGCTGGAGCAAACACGTGTCGGCTCACCGTTGGGATAGATGTCATCCACTCATTGGACAGAAGGCGCCTATGATACGTCGACACGTGGCACGGCCCAACAGAGGCCCATTCCTGTGAAAAGGCCGGCCCATTTGACTCGGTCAAAAGGTGGCGGGCCGATCCACGGAAATCCTGTTAACGGCCTGTTCGCATATAGCCCATTTACAACCCGCTAACTGAGGGCCCGTTACTCCCTATCCGAATTAGGTCCAGAAGCGCCATCTGGGCCGTCCAATATGATTCAGCCCATTTTAACTTCCGGCCCATGTGTGGCCCATGACTTCTTTCGGCCCATATGAGGACCTTTGTAACTCTTGGCCCATTAACGGCCCGTTGTGAAACTGGCCCGTAATGAACAGTGTATCACTTTATACCCATTAATGGCCCGTTCTTCCATTGGGCCGTTTCCAGCCCAAGTTATTTTTCGGCCTTCTCAGGGCCCATTGATTCTTGGGCTCATTTGCAGCATTCGGTTACATACGGCCCGTTACTGTCATTTTCTGCTTGTGGGCCAAATTCAGCCCATCGTTATAGTCGGCCCGTTTGCGGACCGTTAATACGTTGGGCCGTTTTCATGTCAAAAAACCCATTGGGCTGTTTTCATAGAGTTATCAAATACGGCCTATTAACGGCCCGTTATGGTCACGAATAGTATGGTCCATGATTGGCGAAATGATGATACGCCCCGTAGAAGGCCCATGGATCCTACGGCCCGTATGAGGCCCATGGATGGTATGGCCCGTAGAAGGCCCATGGACCCTACGGCCCGTAGAAGGCCCATTGATCCCCCAGGCCCGTATAGAAGGCCGATGGATCCTATGGCCCGTATAGAAGGCCAATGGTCCTACGGCCGAACGAAGGCCCATGGATCATACGGCCTGCAGGAGGCCCATGGTTACAACAGTCCGTGTGTTGCCATGATTATTTTGGCCTAGTTACCAAAAATAGGCTATTGTGGCCACTAGAAAAACACAGAAAAAGAACTGCAGTGACTACAAGCAAACAACTAAACAAGACAATAAGGAAATAAATAAGCAAGCAATTAAGGCTAGCCTATTACCGTCATTACACATATTACATCCACTTGGCATCAAAGTTCGCCACCAGTGCAAATATAGGGAACAAAGCAGCATATTACATACACTTGGCCGTCAAAATTGGCCACCAGTGCAAATAAACGCGGTAGCAAAATAAGAGCATAACTGAAACAACTTCAGAAGAGCTCAAGAAACGTTATCCTGGGTATCCACCATGCTGGCAATAAGCTTTGCAAGCTGATTAGTTTTGTCCTGTTTGGCACTAAAATCCTCCAACGCTTGCTGTTGCACCAGAAAGTATGCATCTGAATGCTCCAGGGACTTCCGCAGTCCTTCCGCTTCTTGTCGCAGCACAGCTGATCGATGTCTTTCAGCTTGTAGTTGAGACTCAAGAAACTGAACTGATTCGGACAGTGAGTTTGAATAGCCTGTGCATGCGGTAGTGGCCAGTAACTCAAACACTAAACCAAGACAGGACTTTGGGGTTGTCTCGCTGTCTTCAAGATAGTCTTCCTTAGTTGTTTTATCAGCTTTGTTGGAGACCAACAAGGATGTGTCACTATCCTGAACCTTATCTGCTTTACTTCCTTTACCATTGCTTAATAAGGCACTCTTCCCCAATATTCTGTCAGCATTCTAAAAGAAGAAACAAGCAGACACATAACAAGTTTAGCATGTACTAGTATATGAAACTCATTTCGGTGAACCAGTTCATTAGTAAGGTGGACAGGATTAAACTACCAAGTCTTATATTGCCAAGTACTAGTACATAATAAAAGCATCAAACAGACATATATCTATGTCCTATGGTCACTGCATTGTCTTGCCAAATCAAAATAGAGACACGGTTCAAATCATATCAGTTCAAGACAAAGCAGCAGTGAAAGAATACAAAGCATGGGAAACTACACGGCACAACAAGATTTCAGATGGATACCATGGGTCTACATGTACAACAACACTATTGGCTCTGTTGTGATGCTAGTAATGTGCATGATATGAAAGTCAATTGTATACACAATTGAAATTGAAATCAACAGAGCTATTGATAAGAGCAAACGTGTTAAAGAAACATGCGTGAACATACCTGCTATGCCATTGGAGTTTCGATTGGATCCTTCAATTTAAAAATAAGTCCGTATCAGTAAATACAGTGATACAAGAGCAAATCAATCATAGTTAAAAAAGGCGCGCCTAAGTGAGCGCTTAAGCGCGCCTAGGCTCTAGGCGTTGGGAAAACACATTGCGCATAACTACGCATAACTGCACATAAGCATGCGCTTTGGTCAGTAAAGCGCAAGGCGGTGGCAAAACGCACAATTAACACCTAGCGTTTTTTTGAACTATGATAGCAATGGAATCTTAAATTAGAACAGTTGTTCTTCAGGTTTAGGCACTTGTTCTACATGAACAGAGTACAGTAAGACGCAAGAATAAAATACTTAAAAATAGAAAATGAGCTCATGGACCTTACCACATTCTTGGTTCGGGACCAGTACAGAACAAGGCGTTCCCAGTCATCGTCTAGTAAATGTGTCTCAGGAGAACGTAAGGGAATTTGATGAGTTTCTTTGCCGGTGAAGTACGTTTTCTTCAGGTAATTCCGATACTGCCACCAAGCATTCTTGAAGATAGCAGAGGTATTAGCACAGGTTACCTCATCCTGAGTTTCCAAATCGGTCCTTCTCTATAGAGAAAAATGGGAAAATTTGCTGTATTATAACCATCATGGAGGTAGGATGTATGGGACGAAGCAAAGTAATTGCCATGAATAACATTACTTACACATAACTCCTGGACAAACACCTGCAACTGGCATTTTTCTTCATCTTTAGTATAATATTTTCAAGATAGGAAGATACGCACATACGATTTAACAACGTCAAATGCGATAGATGCTAAACTACGACTGGCTGGTTGTGCTTCCTCCACAGGAATAGGCGTACTAACTGGTGGAGTTGGGGTTCGCCGTGATAGTACCGGCCCTTTGGGCACTGGAGCTGCCTTACTAACTGCTGTTGTTTGGGAGCTCTGTGATGGAGATGGTGCTGTGTCAACAGGAACTGAGTTACTATCGGCTAGGGTTGGGGTTAGATTGGGTGAAGCTGGTTCTCTGTCCATCGCAGTAGGGGTACAATCTGCGAGAGTTTGGGTTATGTGTGGTAGGGCTGGTTCTTGTGCATGTACAACCGGGGTGCTATCTTCACCAAGAGGTAGCACTGTTTTATTTGAAGACCGTGTTCTTATTCCGCTAGATACTGGCATCACCTGCTCCAATTTAAATGGCTGATAAACAGGAAACATAGTTGAATGTACAAACATTGTATGAGAGACAGATGCAATAGATAGTGTGAAAAAAGAGGGCATGAAATAGTTGACATGTATATTGTTTAACTAAAATGGATAGCATGACATAATTTCACATATATGATGTCTATCTAAACTGGATAGCATAGCATAACATAATTCAAAGATATGATGAATAATTAAACAGGATCGCATGACATAATTCACCTACATGTTATCTAAGTAATCAGGATCGCATCATTTAATTCACATATGTGATTTATATGCTAAACAGAGTGCATTCGATATGATGTCTGAACTAAGAACATGGTGTTGAATATTGTGTATATGATGTCTAAACTATGCAATGCAAGACACCGTATGCATGATATGAGCAGTATAACCGTGCCAAGTTAGAGCATACACCTAAGTGGGGGAATAGGACTGATCATCTGTCTCTGAATCCATCTCTGAGGAGCTATCGGGACCCAACAAGAGATCTGCTTCGACAGGTAGCACTGTCTGCTCTGAAGGCCTTGTTTTCACTCCAGATTTTTCCATCTCCCACCCAAATGGCTGATTCATAGGAAGAGTAGTTTAATGTACAAATATTGTCGACAAATGGAAATGTAATAAAGAAAAGGATGGGCAAGATATCATTCAAATATATGATGCCTGGTTAAACAGGATGGCATTGTACATTTCACATATATTATGGCTGGCTAAAAGACACGAGACTGCATAATTCCCATATATGATATAGAAACTAAACAGGTGGCATTACATAACATGTCTAAACTAAGCAGATGACATATATGATGTCAAAAGTAGGCACTGCAAGGCAACATATGCATGATATGACTAACATCATCATGCCAAGGTAGAGCAAACACATTGGGGTTAAATAGGAGTGGTCAGCGGCATCTGAATACGCCTCAGAACAGATATCTTCCTTTGGATTACAATCTGGAGAGGGGTGGGGAGGGTTTGCCATTGAACCCACCAAGGAGCGATGTCTGCATGACATTGTATTGCCGCGCAAAACTCTTCTCTTTTTCTCTACATGTTCAGCATGACTGTGTACAATATCTGACATGCACACGAAAAAAATATGGTGAGATTATGTAGGAGAGCATGCAGAAATTTAGAGTGATGGAACAACCAGTGGATGGATCCAAAAATAATGATAGCAGGCTGATGATTGCTTTAAATTAATAAAAAGACAAATGATGATTGCTTTACTATTTGTTTCCCACCCAAGATGAACAACATAGGCATACCCTAGGTGAACCAGATATTACACAGACATACTATTCATTGCTGCCTTGATATGTGCCCCACAACTAATTTAGAACTCAAGTTTGAACATGAATTTGGACCTGAGTTGGGAGTCCAAGAGCTGAACAGGACGATAAAGTAGGAGGTAAGTTTAAGCAATGCATAACATAAGCAGAAACAAAAGAGTGCGACCTCTCTTGTGGACCCGTGTACTCCTCAGGTTCATCTGCTGAGTCGATGATGGTGATGCCATTGGGGTGCGTGCTGGCGGCAGGAAAGGAGATCTGAGGTGGCGAAAGACGGTCAGGAGTCATGATGTCTGGTTTGGTGGATGCTTCTGTCGATGGAGCAGCTCAGGTGAGATGGACGACATCGCGACAGGAGCAGGACAAACCACACAAAGTTCCCTTCGACACATACCTGTAACTGAAGTAATTCTGTAAGGGCTCATTTGGCTTGCATGATTCTTAAAACACAGGGATAGGAAAAACAACGGAATAGGATAGGAAAATGCACATGGTAAACAGAGCATTTGTAAACACAGGATTTCTATCAACTTGGATGTTTGGTTTACAGGAATTGGAAGAGCAGAGGAATGCAAAGAAACATGGCCAAAATAAAGAGAAACCATATGAAAGCGTGTACAGTTAGAATGTTATTCTGGCACTAATGCACTTGGTCTTGTTTTCATGCATAGGATTTTGAAAAGTAGGTCCAGGTGGATGTTTTGCTTAATTCCTTTCAACAAAATGCATGAATAATTGAATAGTAGAGTGCCATTGGAAAATTCCCTATTGATCTGTTTTTCTGTTGAACCAAAATAGCCCTAATGGATCAACGCGAATGTATAGTAATAAGTGACGCAACAAGTGTACAACCTCTTTGCCGTAGCCGTGTCGACCTCAGCATCATTGGGTTGGTCGGTGAAGCAGTTGAGGCAGAGGTGGTTGTCGGAGGTGTGGAGGAAGATATGAGGAATCTGTAGACGGCGTCCAGGGCACTGCTCTGTTGTGATGGATCGTTCTGTCATTGGAGAAGCTCCGATGAGCCGTAAGACGTCAAGGCTGAAGCAGCATAAGACAAACATCGTCAATATCAAGTGGGATTCTAATAGAATCTCCAATAGATGATGAAAAATGGATGTAAAATTAACATCACCAAAAACCACCTGACTACAACAGATGAGGTAAAAACTGTTGACTCTGAACTTAACTGTCGAAACTGAAATTAACTGTGGAATCTGAATGCTACTGTCGAAACTGAACGCAATAGTAGCAGAGAGACACTTGACATGTAGTTTAGGGAGGGCCTGTAGTTCATCTTCAACCTGCACACCCCTGAGCCACCTGCCACCACCGGCCAAACCACCGGCCCCAGCACCGCCTTGCCGCCCCGGCCAGCCCTCTAAGCCCCTCGCCCCCACCCTGAACCCTAAGATAGATAGTGGGGTACCTCTCCAGCGAGCCCCCGTCCCCGCTGCGGGTGGTTCTTTCTTAACTCCGGCGAGCCCCCCCGCCAACCCCTGAAAATTGACTAACCCAAAAGTCGATTCAGTCGACTGAAGTGTGGCTTAATCGGAGCAGAGCAGCATCACGGGCGAGGGGGAGAACAGCAGCAGCAGCTGGGTGAGCGAGCGATCGAGCGAGAGCCGGAGCAGTAGCAGCAGCGCGAGAGAGCGAGCGAGAGCCGGAGCAGCAACAGCAGATCCGGCTGGTATGGCCGCCGCCGCCGAAGGGGCCTCGCACTGGGGGAGAGCCGCCGTGGAGATGTTGCCCGCGGCGCCGGCTTCAAGGTAGCCGCTCCATGGTGGTGCGGGATGGATCACCGTCGGTGCCGGGAGGTCGAGTTAAGGAGAAGGTGCGATGCGATGAGTGTACAACCTCTTTGGTGGCGCCGAGTAGGCCTCGGCTTCGTCCGAGGAGTCGGTAAGGATGCTGCGGATCCGGTGGAGCAGGTTAAGGCGGCGCTGTGGGGATGGAGCAGCCGCGATAGACGAGGCGATCGTCGGAGCAGCTCCTTGGAGGTGGAGGACGGGGCGGCTGAACCGGCGGGACGACGAGATGGACGACGGATCCTCATCCGGGGAGGTGGACGAGGGACATTGAGCTGTTGCGGTGGACGACATTGTCGGGGAAGAGGCTCCGGCTGGGCAGCGGTGACATGGCGGACGGAGGAGGGTGGGGTTTCGCGGCTGGAGCAGAGAGGTTATGGCGGCCTGGGATTTCGAATGGCGAAAAGGGGGCGATGGGAGGGGGTGAAGCATGACTTAGGGACGCGCTTGTCCAAAATGTAGGGTGTGTTACAAAAGTACCGCCCACCGATTTGAACTAGCGACCCTTTCGGCTCAGGGTTAGAAGGGGGATTTTGCGTGTCGGGATTTGGCAGCTGGAGGGAGTTTTCGTGCGCGTTGTAATTTCGGGATAGCAAGGCGCGGGTTATGAAGGCGCCAGTTTTGGGAGCACGATATCTGAATTTTCGGGATATAACAAGACGCGGGTTGAATTTTAGGGACAAGCCTAACATGTAGTAATATTGTACTTGTACGTACTAAATCAATTCATACTTCCCTCAACCAAAAAGAAAACAAAAAAATAAAACTATTCACACTACACAAAGAGAGAGTCTTGCCCCGTTTTACTATACAAATGTTATTCAAAGATACTCCCTCCTTCCATCTATATAGGGCCTAATGCGTTTTTTGATGCTAACTTTGACCAAATATTAGAGCAATGATATATGACATGTAACTTACACAAAGCACACCGTTAACTTCGTCTGTGAAAGGTTCTTTCAATGATATAATTTTCACATTGTGCATGTCATGTACTATTAATCTTGTCAATAGTCAAAGGCGGTCTTAGAAATCTCATTACGCCCTATATAGATGGAAAGAGGGAGTATGAATCCATGTTATGTCCGATTAAGTTTTTACGCTTTGCTGTGTAATGCATGTAACCTACTCATACCAACATTTTGGTGCATTCCAAATGTCTATACTACCGCTGCAATTCGAACTAAATTTGAATTTGTTTCTCTATTTCAATAAGAATCTACAATCATGATTGTTGCCAACTTCAACCATCATAGTTTCCTTGCTATCCGCCAGATATAAATCGGACGGCCTATAATGCAGGATGGCAGGCACACCATCATCAACAACTCCGTTTTTCTATAAGAGTAGAGATAAAATATATTAAATGTAGTATAACATGTTCATAAACACACCATGTGTATCACCGTTATATATATTCACACATATGTCGGTTTAAAACACTATGATAAATTCTTCAAATATCCAAATTCGCTTTTTATAATGAAGTATATATGATCTCTATTCGTCTTTTACACCCACACAACCCTCTTATCTTTGTAGCTAGCGCTAACTTTATCTTGTGCATGCACATGCCCGCATCCCTCTCACCCTCCCTCAGCATTCTTTAGCTCCATCGCGCAAATTCGCCTTTTCACTTTACGTCGTTCACCCACGGTGTGTGTAGGCCCCCCAACTCCTTCTTTACGGCACACATCGATCGATATGCTTCTCTAGCTAGGTGTGCCTAGCACAAACATAAGCTTCCCCTCTTCTCTTGTCACCGTCCATGCCTCACTCCCACCACTCTTTTCATCGTTCTCGTACTCGCACACTCCTCACCGCTCGATATAGTATGCCTCTCGTACCACCTCCTACATGCATCCCTCTATCTCTATCCTTCTCCTCGTGCCTCGTTTGCTTCTAACACACACATGCATGTATACCGATCGATCTCCCAACATATACCTGGATCGACTTTAACTACCCCCCCATCGATCGATGTACCTCACAAGTTATGTCTCTCCTTTCTCTAACAAAGGGCGATTGATCTTCCTATGTAGTTATGTCTGCTTACCACAGCCACATCGTCCCCCCTCATCATTCGTGCATGCCTCCTGACCTGTCTCTCACACGCACGTGCACAGATAACAAGCAGCCATCTCCTCTCTTATTGATATTGCGGGCGTGCCCTCCGTTTGTCTAGCAAGCCTATCCCACCATTTGTTAGAAGCAACTCCACTTCCACCCCCTCCAACACTCTAGCTCTGTCTCTCTCCCAACCTTATTCCTCTCATGCACATATGCATGGATGCCGATCGATCTCCCTTAATACATGAGGCAGATCGATCTCCTTAATACATGAGGTAGGCCTCTCTCCTCCACACATATACCAGCCATTGTACCTCTATAGTTAATTGGGCCTCCCTCTTCCCGCACCACACACCAATAGTCGAGCGCTGCAGGTAGGTATCCATGCCACAGAGACAAACTGCACATGTCCCCTCTCACGTTCCAGTAGGCCAGCCACTCTATATCTTTGACGTGGGCACACACAAATTCGATGGCACTCTTTATCGATTGCGCGCACACACACACATCATCCCTCTTTTCGATTCTATGGACACCTCAAGCCGGTGATACCTCCACTCTCTTCTCGTGTATCGCCCCCTCTATATATATGTTATATCTAGGACTCTATTTCAAACACATTGCATA
>NC_041391.1:579822630-579834207 GCF_002162155.2 Triticum dicoccoides | reverse complement strand
ACTCTCAAGAACCCACACACTATATCTCTCTAGGTATGTATCTCTCTCACACAACCCCACGTAGGTGGTGTACATATACAAGAAGAGAATAGGTGCATCGTGCACGTACTCACGCTTCGTGCCCAGCCACACCCGCACGGGTACATGGTGGAGCTCATTTCTTTATGAAATGGCAACCCACGTGCTAATTTGAACGCATGTAGCAGTTGTTTACCTAGGGAGGTCGTGTACCACGCCTGCACGAAACAAAGTTCGACTTGCCGCGTTGCCGCGTTATTTTTAAATAAAGTTATAGCGCTCAATGGCACGTACACAGAATATAAAATGATTTTTATGGAGAAAAAGGTAGTCCGCTCACTATATACAATGGAGCCTTGCATGCCTGGTTTGTCGCTCTTCAGAGTATCTCACACAAGGCTGCAGTGGCCTCTCTCTCTCTCTCTCACCGTTGGTCACTGATCCGTCCGCATCCCGTCCGCCGGGAGAAAGGGAGTGCGGTGGCCTCTCTCTCTCTCTCACCGTTGGTCACTGATCTGGCCGCATCCGTCCACCGGGGGAAAGGGAGGAAGTGCATCGTTTCTCCGTTCGACGGCGCCGAGGCAGCACGTCCCGATCTGCGGTACACGCCATTCTCTCTGACCAAGCTCTGGCGCGGCAGGGCCTACGCCACCTGCTCGTAGATTCCGCCCGCCGCCGCTCACCTAGTTACATCCCGACGACCTCCAGGTATCCCCTCCGGCCTTGCTCCACTGCCCGTCTTCCCACGTCGCTGCATGTGGATCTTCCATAGTTCTTTGCCCAAAACGTAGCTCGTCCAGTGTACTTTCCATATTGCATTCTCGTCCTCACACCGTTTTAGACAAACACAACCGTGTTGTTATCTTCCCTTAGGGCAAGGAATATGCTTCTTTTTTGTCGTCGCATGTGTCATCAACTGTTATTGGCCAGTAATTGTTTACTTTCTACCTCTTTTTTGCAAACAGGGCTATCCATTTCACCTCGTTGCTATTGCGACCTTTTGGTGAACTGCACAAATCACTTTTTTCTTAAGAGTGTTTTGTGCAGTTGTACTAAAATGTCAATGGGCAACGTCTCTACATTTCAGTGCGACTTCACAAAGGGAGATTGGTTTTGCTCTATCCTCCTCATCCAACTCCGAGCCTAATCTTCTCCAACTAGTTAGTCTTAAAAGAGACTGCAAAGGTGACCGGCTTCTATTTATGTGTTTATTGTTTCATCAGCAGTCCTCTATTATCGTAATCACACTTAATATCTTTGGAACAGGGACGCTCAGCTCTATTTTAGTGGAACTGCACAAAATGATCAGAATGTTGCATGCTCCAGACATCTACTTTTTTTCCCAACATGCCTTGTTGATTTAGACAGAGCTGGGGGGACGTTGCTGCCAATGAAAGCATGGATCAATTTTAATTTAACACATTCTCACAACTCTGTCTTCAGTTGTGATGTAATTATTAGCTCTGATATGCTAATAATTGACAACATTAGCAAGGAAGTTAGTTTTTTATTATTTCCGAAAGAGCATCGATGGCAAGACACGCGAAATAGAAGCTGAAAGCTCACACCATTGTACAATTTCAAGTCTCGCTGGAAAATTATTTGTATAGTACGTCAATTATGTAAAGAAATGATGGAAGCTTGATAGCATTGCCAGAAGCCTCTTCATCATCCGGGTCCATGTGCCATGCACAAAATTATACTCCTTCGTTCCTAAATATTTGTCTTTTTACAAATTTCAAACGGGCATATTTTAGAGTGTAGATTCACTCATTTTGCTTCGTATGTGTACTCCCTCCATTCCTAAATATTCTATTCGTCTTTCTAGAGATTTCAACAAGTGACTACATACGGAGCAAAATGAGAGAATCTACACTCTAAAATATGTATATACATCCGTATGTGCCAGTCCATTTGAAATCTCTAAAAAGACAAATATTTGAGTAGTCACTCGTTGAAATCTCTAGAAAGACAAATATACTCCAGAGTATATTTAAGAACCAAGGGGGTAGTGCACAACCGCATGGGAGACTCAGCCTGGTCGTTGCGCCGCATTAATAGTGAGTAATGAGCAGTCAAATCGTAAGCCCCACCTTTCCCACTGTAAGTTGCTCTGAAGAAGCAACCATAAATACGCTCTTCTTTGAATCCGTTCATACTACTCCATCCGTCACTGTTTATACATCACGCTTCAGAAAAAAGAAAAAAGATCCGTGGGACCAAGGCGACTAGCGATTGGCCTGAAAAATAGCATTGATAGTTATAGCACGGTGTCTATTACTAGTAGAGGGAATAATGCGTACACACATGCATGCACTTACTCCATTCCGTAGTTACATGGAGAGAAAATTGTGGACTTGATTGCGGTTACCACGCCCTAATTAATTGAGCATTAAACCAAACGCGTCTAAAGTCTCTCTGGTGGTGGAAATGCATTGAGAGAAATGCATCATAATGAAGCGCGCCCTGTAAACTGTGACGGAGGGAGGAGTAGTATGAAGGTTCAAAACCAAGTACACGTATGGCCAGTCGGTCAACGCACCTCCTCTTGGCATATCACTGACATGTGGGACAGGAGTGTGAGCAAACCGATCTCAATTGACGACAAAGAGCCAACCCGCCGTTCCTTGAGAGAGACGAGGAGCGAGAACACATAGACGGGTTCGCATGGAGGCCAAGATATATTCGAGCATGGTTGGTTAATCGATATCATTCATTCCATGTTGATGTTGGGCTGCCGTTTTCTGCCCTTCTCCGGAATAAATGTGTACTTTATCAAAGATAAAAAGAAATAAGAGTACAAACGCTCCACCATGCGGTTCTAGTAGTATTACTACTCGTACTACTGCGCTTGGCTCTTCGCCTCTTCGTGAAGTCGAACAATGATGGTACTCCGCATGTTGGGTACTACAGTGTATGCCTCTGACAATCTGACACCGAATGGACTGATGCATGTCCACCGAGGGTAGGTCCCCTTTATAGTTTGTGCCAAATTTTGACTAAAGAGTTAACTAACAAAATGTTAATGCATGTCAAGAAAAATTATCTCATTGGATTCGTATTTGAACATAGTTTTCAAAAATATAATGTTTGATGACATGCGTGAACATTTTGTTAGTTTAATCTGTGGTCAAAATTTGGCACGAAATACAATAGGGACCAATAAACCCGGACGGAGGTAGTACTATAGTGTATGCCTCTGACAATCTGACACCAAATGGACTGATGCATGTCCACCGAGGGTAGGTTGCATTAGTCAAAAGGCATAAGCGAGCTTCACCTTGTCCTGCAAGCTTCTCCTCATTCTGCGAGTTGACGGGACACACCAAAAAGTAGTGCTAGTCCATACTCCCTCCTTTCCGGTTAATATGGCTCAATCCTTTTTGCGGGTAAATGAGAGAGCTTTATTCATATATAAGCATTCTTAGGACGATCAGCCAAGACACTGGTCACTAGGAAGTGAGGTACCCCGCAAAAAAGAAGTAGGAAGCGAGGTGTTTCATCAAGCCAGCTCTTGGCCACATTCAAAGTGCAGCAAGCACGGTTCGCACGAAGATGCGCCGCAAGGTTTGCTGACCTGTTTACATGCTGAATAACAAAAAAAGAGGAAATATTACCGAGCGCTACTATTTGTAACAGGATATGAGCCAGAATTAAGCGAGAATTGTGGCGAGTGTTCCATGCAATCAACTTCCATTATCACATGCGAGAACCCTCGAAGATAACCAAATGTGTTGAAGATTGCTTTATCACATTTTAAAATTATAATAAGAGTGCAGATGCTCCTCCATCTGGTTCCTAGTACTAGTATAGTATGTACCTTTATAGACTATATTAGTAAACTTTGCGCTTGGATATTCGCCTATTCGGAAAGTCGAACAATAGTAGCACTAGTAGTATATGCTTCTGGCAATCTGACACCGAATTAACTGTTGCACGTCCACCGCCTGAGCGAGGGAGAGCTTGCATTAGTCAAAAGTTTCTCCTTGTCCTGCAAGCCACCGCACGCAAGTAATGCTAGTCCATACTGCCTCCTCTCCGGTTAATATGGATTAATTTCAAACGAGATAAATACACTGTCTGTCACTGTATATTTGTAAAAATATGGTCAGTGGACTTCATAATATGCTCATTGTGCTCAATATATATATTTTCCGGTGTTTATACGGTCACTAGCTCACCCTGACTGAGTATGTGTGTGCATGCACGTGTAGGTTGATCACTTAGCTTGACCGTGTGTGTTCCGTCGTGTGCTCGGACATGCATGCATTAAGGCGTCGCGCGCGTTTTTGCGTCCATGTGTACGTGCGACTATTGCATACACGTAGGGGGGGTACGTGTAGGGGCCACTAAGGAGTAGTCAAATCACATAGTAAATCACGTTTGTCGTGTTCGTGTCTCACCCTCCTCCACGGCTCGACCCCACACGGTCGCTCGGCATGCCACTCACCGCAAACCGAGTATACGATAACTTTCCCGCCTGCTTGTCGATGGATTGCGCCATGGAGTACTACTAGCACTACTGGAAGAGATTGACGAGTTAGGGGAGGACAGCTAGCTGTAGCATGGACTCCCATAAACTTTTTACATGCATGTTGTAGCCGGCTATTGTGACCTTTGAACGCGGAACAGCCGCGTGCACCCGGAAGCAGCACGGGCGACGCTCTCTCGGCCGGCGCGCCGCTTCAATGCCGGCGCCAGTGAGAGGTCGCGTCCGCTCTGGCCGGGCATGAATGCGGCACTGACCGTTTCGAGCGGGAAGCACGCGCGGGTGATGAAGAGGGTTCGGGTTGGTCAGGACCGGCCGTGGCAGTGGTCCGGACGTGCGCAAACAAGAGATGTTATACGTTAATATTGGCGCGTATATAATTAACAATGTGAATAATGTGCCAGTTGGACAAATATGATTGGAGATGGAGATGGAAACGGAATTTTACGTAAACACGGATATGCATGTCTATGTCTATGTGTGTGTGCGCGACGACTCTCGCGACCTGGAAGCGGGGGCGTGTTTTTGATCGAGTTTTCTTTCTTGGTACGTTAGAAAATCAGTTTGTCCAATTCACATATAGATGTTATTTAAGGATATCACATCTAAGCTCCCACAAGTATATAATGTAGCAACAAGAAACAAAAAAACTAGGACAAAAAAAATAGACCACAAACTATCGATGCTCATGGTCGCGCCTCATGGTTGCGTCGGCTGGTGAAGCCGATCGATTTTCAATGAAAAACAAGCTGTCTTCCATCAGTGCTCTTTGCTTGTTACGCACAAAGATGACATCCTTCGTCAGTTCACCTTGGTTGCGTTGGAGACGCAGTCGTCTTTCACGTTGGTGCAATTTTATCACACAATTGGCTATGAACCAAATGTTTCCTCAAAGAAGGATCGACGTTGGTACTAAGAGCATAAGTTTTGTATTGATTTCTAAGCCTTCTCACAACTTTGTCTCCAGCTCCCCTATAATTTTATTTGTCCAGCTATTAACTTTTATTTAAAAATGGTGTGTACTAAAACCCGGATGGACGTAGTAGCCCTCCATTTTTATTTACTCCGCATATTAGATTTGACTGAAGTCAAACTTTGTAATACTCTCAAACCTTTCCGATAATTGAAATTAAAATTCTTTATTTGTACACACTCTCACACGTTTCCGATAATTTGGCGCATGTGTGGTTGTTCACTTAAGGGAGGGTAGTGTACCACACGTGAAGGACAGCAAGTGCGACCAAGACGCGTGGGCGTGGATCATTAGTTCATCGGAAGTAGTACTCCCTCTGTACATTAAATAAAGAGTTTCATTTCGTACTTACACAATTTAAAACGATTGTTATGGAGAGAATAAGAAAACCACTCCACTATATATTAGTCGTATACACACGAGAGTACTATATGGACGCAGCTTCATTGACTTAGTGCACCTGCCTTGTGGTTTATGACAGGTGGGCCCAAAATGTGGCTGGCTCACCTATCATACAGCCAAAAGCAGATGGAGTGAAGGCACCGAAGCTCAGTCCGTACTACATTAGTATATATATAAGCGGGAGCCTCAGCGCTTGTTCTCTAGGGTTTGCATTCTCCACACGCTCGCCGCAATACATATATGTTACATGCTGGAGGCTCAGTGTTCATTTGCTAGGGTTTGCTATATTCACAGTCTCTCACCCTCTCTTCACCAGATATAAACAAGAGTGCGTTGGCCTCTTGTCTCTCTCCCCCTCACAGCTGGTGAAGGATGCGTCCGTATCCCGTCGCACCGGGAAGGGGAGGAGGTGCAGCGTTAACTCTATCGCCTTCGGCGAGGGAGGCAATCCACTGCCGGCTACGCTGTTCTCTTTCACCCAGCGCATGTGCGGGAGGGCCACCGACCCCTTCTTCCTCGCTGCCGTATGTAGTGTGGGTAGATCTGGCCTCCCGCCGCACGCCTTGCCATATCCCGACGACCCTAAGGTATAAGTTTCTTTGAAACCGTCGTTGCTCTAGCTGCATGTGGATCTTTTTTGATCTGTATTCGAATCTAGGTCTTGGTTCAAAGAGGAAAGAAAAGTGCGGTGAGGTGGAGCATGAATCTAGGACGTGGTTCAATGAGGAAAGGAGGGAGGAAAAGTAGTATAGACTGGCTATCCAGCCGCTTTGTTGGTCAAAAAGGGGAAAAGGGGGTAACCCAGTACACACATCTGTAAGGAACCGATCTCTTTGTTGAAAAGGGAAAGAAACGGGGGGGGGGGTCAGGTAGTTTGTGCAGGACTAGATTTGCTGCCCTCACATAGGAAGAAAGTTCAAAGAGAACAAATATGGGACCAACACAGATATGCTTCTTGGCTACATACTTTGCATCACCCATTTATACGTGTGGACGCACATGGTGCTAGCATGTCCCATACAGCTATTTTTCTAGAATGCCGCCGGAAAATTGAAGCAATGCCATTGTTAAAAGTAAATTACATTTTTTAATGAATGTTGTTTCAAGAGAGTGTCTATGTTAATATGAATCAATGCTACCGTTTTAGAAATGCTACTATCCTACTTTGTTTTCCATCCAAGATAAGTTAGATGCTTCTTTCTGTCACCGTTTGTTTCATCCTCCTTTATCGGCAAGTAATTGTTTCCTTTTTTCCCTCTATTAAAACAAGAATCAATATGAATGAATCACACTGATGGAGAATTGCTCCTCTCCTGCTTTGTTTCCCATTAAGATAAGTCATCAAACGTTATTTCTCAGTAATTGTTTCCCTTATACCTATTGTTGCTTACATGGATATCAAAATTAAAGCTCGGTTTTATTCCGACTTTGATTTTAGTTGAACTGCACAAAAGGAGCCAATGTGTCCAAGGCAAACTGCTGTGTTACTGGATCCAGTTGGTCATTCCACTTTGCAGAAAGAAGCAGTCACTGGATGTGGTACATTACAAAAGGAATGACCGAGAAGCTTTACGAAGTATTATTAGACACCGGTGACATGACTAGTCTGCAGAGACCATTGGCAATTTAACAACACGTGGAGTGCCCTGGGCAAAAAGTGCCCAAACAAGTACAAGAAGCTAAGACAGGACACGATCATAGGCATTACATATTTTGAATGGGAAAAGCTTGTCAAAGTTTAATCATTGATGTTAGCAAGAAGATGTTAGTTTAATATATTGGAATTGGAAAACCTTGTCAAAATTTGCTCATTGATGTTAGCAAGAAGACGTTAGTTTAATATATTGGAATTGGAAAACCTTGTCAAAATTTGCTCATTGATGTTAGCCAGAAGACATGCATTTGATATTTTTGAGTGGGACGCCCTTGCTGTGAGCAGCATCGAGTGTTTTTTCCTATTCCTGTGTTCAGTTTAGAAGTAAATAGTTACTCTGCTGAGATATTCCTGTGTTAAGAGTTTGTTCTGAATATTGTCTATGTAATTAATGGGACGCCTTTTAACTAAAGTTCACTCATCTCCAGTCCCATCATTATCAAGATTCATATTGCAAAACAAAGATATAATAGGGGACACATCAATAACTTTAAGATCTTCATCATTATTTTCATGGAAACTAGAAGAACACGCTTTAACAAAGCAATCTTTCTTAGCACGCAATCTAGCGGTTCTTTCTTTGCATTCGTCAATGGAACTTCTCATAGCCTTGAGAGACTCATTGATATCATGCTTAGGAGGAGTAGATATAAGTTTCAAAGAATCAACATCAAGCGAAAGTCTATCAACGTTCCTAGCCAAATCATCAACTTTAAGCAATTTTTCTTCAAGCAAAGCATTAAAATTCTTTTGAGAGACCATAAATTCTTTAACACTATTTTCAAAATCAGAGGGCATCTTATTAAAATTACCATAATAATTATTGTAGGAATTTCCATAATCATTAGAGGAATTACTAGGGAACGGTCTAGGATTAAAGTTTCCTCTATAAGCATTGTTGCCAAAATTATTCCTACCAACAAAGTTTACATCCATAGATTCATTATTATTCTCAATCAAGGTAGATAAAGGCATATCATTGGGATCAATAGAAGCCCTCTTAGTAGCAAACAATCTCATAAGTTCATCCATCTTTCCACTCAAAACATTAATTTCTTCTATAGCATGCACTTTTTTATTAGTAGATCGTTCGGTGTGCCATTGAGAATAATTAGCCATGATATTATCAAGGAGTTTTGTAGCTTATCCTAAGGTGATTTCCATAAACGTGCCTCCGGCGGCCGAATCTAAAAGATTTCTAGAAGCAAAATTCAATCTGGCATAAAAGTTTTGTATGATCATCCATAAATTCAAACCATGAGTAGGGCAATTGCGAATCATCAATTTCATTCTTTCTCAAGATTGGGCAACATGCTCATGATCAAGTTGTTTAAAATTCATAATATCGTTCCTAAGGGAGATGATCTTAGCAGGAGGAAAATACTTAGAGATAAAAGCATCTTTGCACTTGTTCGAAGAATCAATACTATTTTTTGGCAAAGACGAAAACCAAACTTTAGCACGATCTCTAAGTGAAAACGGAAATAACTTCAATTTAACAATATCATTATCCGTATCTTTTTTCTTTTACATCTCACACAAATCAACAAAGTTGTTTAGATGGGTAGCGGCATCTTCACTAGGAAGGCCGGAGAATTGATCTTTCATAACAAGATTCAGCAAAGCAGCATTGATTTCACAAGACTCAACATCATTAAGAGGAGCAATCGGAGTACTAAGGAAATCATTATTATTTGTATTGGAGAAATCACACAATTTGGTATTATCTTGCGCCATGGCGACAAGTAATCCAACACACAAGCAAACATAAAAAGGCAAGCGAAAGAGAGAGGAAGAAGAGGGCAAGCAAAAAAGAGAGGAGATTGGGAAAGAGAGGGCGAATAAAATGGCAAGGGTGAAGTGGGGGAAAGGAAAACGAGAGGCAAATGGCAAATAATGTAAATGCGAGGGAGATGAGTTTGTGATGGGTACTTGGTATGTCTTGACTTGAGCGAAGACCTCCCCGGCAACGGCGCCAGAAATCCTTCTTGCTACGTCTTGATCTTGCGTTGGTTTTCCTTGAAGAGGAACGGGTGATGCAGCACAGTAGCGTAAGTATTTCCCTCAGTTTTCGAGAACCAAGGTATCAATCGAGTAGGAGGCTCCTCACAAGTCCCACGCACCTACACAAACAAACAAAGAACTCGCAACCAACGCGACAAAGGGGTTGTCAATCCCTTCACGGCCACTTGCGAAAGTAAGATCTGATAGAGATAATATGATAAGATAAATATATTTTTGGTATTTTATGATATAGATTGGAAAAGTAAAGATGCAAATAAAAGTAGATTGAAAGCTTATATGATAAAAGATAGACCCGGGGGGCATAGGTTTCACTAGAGGCTTCTCTCAAGATAGCATAAGTATTACGGTGGGTGAACAAATTACTGTCGAGCAATTGATAGAAAAGCGAATAATTATGAGATTATCTAGGCATGATCATGTATATAGGCATCACATCCGTGACAAGTAGACTGATTCCTGCCTGCATCTACTACTATTACTCCACATATCGACCGCTATCCAGCATGCATCTAGAGTATTAAGTTCATAAGAACAGAGTAACGCTTTAAGAAAGATGACATGATGTAGAGGGATAAACTCATGCAATATGATATAAACCCCATCTTTTTATCCTCGATGGCAACAATACAATATGTGCCTTGCTTCCCCTGTTGTCACTGGGAAAGGACACCGCAAGATTGAACCCAAAGCGAAGCACTTCTCCCATGGCAAGAAAGATCAATCTAGTAGGCCAAACCAAACCGATAATTCGAAGAGACTTGCAAAGATAACTCAATCATACATAAAAGAATTCCGAGGAGATTCAAATATTTCTCATAGGTAAACTTGATCATAAACCCACAATTCATCGGATCTCGACAAACACACTGCAAAAATAGTTACATCGAATAGATCTCCAAGAAGAGGAAGGAGAACATGGTATTGAGATTCAAAGAGAGAGAAGAAGCCATCTAGCTAATAACTATGGACCCGATGGTCTGTGGTAAACTACTCACAACTCATCGGAGAGGCCTTGTAGTTGATGTAGAGCTCCTCCATGGTGGATTCCCCCTCCGGCAGAGTGCCGGCGACGGCTCCAAGATGGGATCTCGCGGATACAGAAGGTTACGGTGGCGGAAATAATTTTTCGGTGGCTCCTTTGATGGTTTCGGGGTACATGTGTATATATAGGAGGAAGAGGTACGTCGGTGGACGCCCGAGGGGCCCACGAGATAGGGGGGCACGCCCAGTAAGGGGGCTGCGCCCTCCACCCTCGTGGCTTCCTCGATTGCTTCTTGACTTGCACTCCAAGTCATGTGGATCACATTTGTTCCAAAAATCATGCCCACGAAGGTTTTATTCCGTTTGGACTCCGTTTGATATTCCTTTTCTTCGAAACACTGAAATAGGAAAAAAAATAGCAATACGGGTTGCTCCCTCGGTTAGTAGGTTAGTCCCAAAAATGATATAAAAGTGTAAAGTAAAGCCCATAAACATCCAAAATAGGTAATATAATAGCATGGAACAATCAAAAATTATAGATAAGTTGGAGACGTATCACTGACTCGCACCCCTCCCCGACCTCCACCGCGTCCCCGCCGCTTCTTCCACGTCGGCCAGCCGTGCCGCGACTGTCCTCGCCCCGTCGCCGTCCCCGCCCCATCCCACCGCGACCGTCCAGCCTTCCCCTCAACCGGGTCGCCGCCTCCTCCAGCGGCCGCCACGGCCGTCCGGCCTCCCCTCCACTGGGTCGCCGCCTCCTCTTGCAGGTGAGCTCCTCCCCTTTTTTTACTTTGTTTCTTTTAGTTTAGTTTCTGTTTTAGTTATAGTTTTAGTTTCAGTTTAGTTTTAGTTTAGTTTATTTTAGATTAGTTTTAGTTTTAATTTATTTTATTTTAGTTTATTTTAGATCAGTTTTAGTTTTAGTTTAGAAGAAGATGTAGAAGGAGGAGGAGGAGGGAGGAACAGGAGGAGGGAGAAGAAGAAAGAAGAAAAGAAGAAGAAGAGGAAAAAGGAGGAGGAGGAGAAGAAGAAGAA
>NC_041391.1:579802982-579821841 GCF_002162155.2 Triticum dicoccoides | reverse complement strand
CACACCCCGACATCCTGACAGCACACCCCGACCCCGACACCCTGACACCCCGATCGACCCCGGACATGATGATGATACAAAAACATCATATATATTTGTGTTGATCGGGTGTATTTTTATTATGTTCATGATGATGATACGCCTCAATTATATACATATTATTATGTTCATGTCAGGTATCCAATTTTTTTATGTTGTACTAATTTCGTTTACTTTTTGTCATTGCAGGTGTTGACAGGATGGTGGGCAAGGGTCCAGAGCACCCCGAGCCTCATGCGAGCGCTACTGTGAGGGGTGGTTCCATTATTGCACCCCAGCCCCTCCCGAGAGCGCTGCTAGATAGTATGCAGACAACTACGGCGGGCGCTTCTACTTCGACTGGGAGAGGTAGGGGGAGGACGAAGAAGGCTGGTAGAGATGGACGTGGCATCGGGAGAGGTAGGAAGGCTGCCACGCCTTCCTCGCCGCCACCCTCAGCTGATTCACCCGACCACATGACTGCTCTGTCTGATGTGGCCCTGTCTCGGACTCCGGTCCATGAGCCTCCGGTCGCTGATCCTTCGCCCCACCAGACTCGGGTCACTGATCCTTCGCCCCACGTGAGTCCGGTCCTAGAGTCTTCGTCCCAGAAGATTCCGATCACGGGGTCTTTGTCCCAGAATACTTTGGTCACAGGGTCTTCGTCCCAGAAGACTTCGGTCCCGTCGTCTTCTTCCCACGAGACTCCGGTCCTGCCGTCTTCTTCCCACGAGACCCCGGTCCCGCCGTCTTCTTCCCACGAGACTCCGGAGGCTAGTGGCCCAGAGGATGGTAGCGAGGACACATTTTCAGATGATAGCTACAACAACGACGAGCTGGTTGAGAAGGGCAAGAAGGTCTACAAGTGTGGTTGTACAAAGCTCCCACCCGTGCCGACGACCCCCGACTAGAGGTGGTTGATTGCGCCTAAAGGGTTGAAGTAAGTGCATTTACTATTTTTTAACCTTTTGCCTTCATGTTCCTTCAAATTAATATCTAATGTGTTGGCCTTGTCATACTGCAGGGGCTAGGTATACCCCCGTGACCGTGGTGTCCGCAGGCCCAACCAGGTCCTTGGCACGCTTTGCTGACATCACTTCCCTAGGTGGGTCACGATGCCCGGTGAGGGTCAGGTTCCACAGCTAGCACTAAGCTGGGAGTTGTACTCTATTGCCCCGACCCCTCCAGGGGAGATGGTCGCCGGTGTCGCGTGCGAGACGGTGGCCGACATTGTGTTTCGTCGGTTTTGGGTAATTTCTCCTTTATATAATTAAAAATGAACACTACCTAGCTAGTGATTGTACTAACCATTGTTGTCTTCTTTGATTGCAGACCTTCTATAGGGTTTCAGACGGAGAACAGGAGGCCGCAACTATGGTTGTCGAAGCCGAGTGCAAGCGCCTACATCAGAACTTGCGGCACGAGGCTTGGGTGCAGGCCGTTCGAGACTACTACGCCTCGCAGGGTATTAGGAGGGCCAAGAAGAAGTGTCGCAGCAAGTTTCTAAGTAGGGAGAAGTACTTGGCAGTAATTATACCTATTCTTAAGGCCTTGAACTTAGTTTTCTTGATTTGATTCGTAGAGCTGAAATTTCTCTTGACTCACTTAGGTGCCCCCGAGATGGTGTGTCTATAAGATGGACTGTTGGGAGGCGTTGGTGGATGCGTGGTGCTCTCCCCAATGGTGGCTCGAACACCAAAGGGCCAAGGATAAGCGCAACCAAATGGAAGGTGTGCCACACCATTAAGGGAGCTCCAACCTGTTTGATTACGGGGATAACTGGTTATGTGGTTTGCTACATGATTCATGCAATTTAATTCTTCATGGTAGCATTTATCCTTTCCAAAATGACTTAATATCCTTACTTAGTTAAAAAAAGGCATAACTACCTTGGATAGTTCATTTATGACATATTTAGCTCTAAAATGACATAATAACCTTTAGATAGCTCTATAAACTAATCTTAGGTAGTTCATTCATGACATAATTAGCTCTAAAATGACATAATAACCTTAGATAGCTCTAGAGAATGCCTAAATATGTTATAGTTAGCTAAAAATTAGCATAACTACCTTGGATAGCTCAATAATGACATAATTAGCATACTTTGGTCAAAAATGGCATAATAATCTTTCTTAGCTCCAAAATGACCTAAACTTAGCTTATTTTTCCTCGAAAATGACATAATAACCTTAGATAGCTCTATAGAATGCGTAAATATGTTATAGTTAGCTAAAAATTAGCATAACTACCTTGGATAGCTCAATAATGACATAATTAGCATACTTTGGTCAAAAATGGCATAATAGTCTTTCTTAGCTCCAAAATGACCTAAACTTAGCTTATTTTCGTTGAAAATGACATAATAACCTTTCTTAGCTCCAAATGGCTTATTTACATAGTAATATCATTCTTAATGCTAGCTTGAGCCCTAATTAACTAATATTTTGTTCCTCTCTCTTAGTCGCAGTACCACAAGAAGCCTGTGCCTACTCTGTTCGACCTCTATGGCATGGCCCATATGGCCCCGTACAAGAAGGCCAAGGCATTCACGGAGTCTGACCTAGATCATCTAGAGAACTTCACCAACATCTCCTCCCACCACAAGCTTGTGAAGTACAGAGACGAGGGAAAGACGAGGAAAGGGGAGGACTTTAACCCGAGCCAGGATCCTTTTGATACATAGCTGGTGATGATATCTAGTGGCGGGAGGTCCCATGGCTCTCAATCCATTGGTCATGGACTGATACGTTGTCCTAAGACTATCCCGCAGATCAAGAAGCGCCTGAGTAGCTTTGATCCTGAGATAACGCCTCGTGCACGGCCCGTGGAGCTCGCCGTGGCGGTTAGTTATATGGACTCTCTGACCTTTCCTCCATTACATTGTGTCTGTCGATGATTACAATGCTAACAAGGAGTGATGTGTTGCAGGCAACGGTTGAGAAAGAGAGACCCAACCGCTTTTGGAGGAGGCAAAAAGGGAGGCGACGGAGAGGGAGAGGGAGAGGGAAGAGAAGATGACTAAGCTATTGGAGGAGGAGAGGAACCGGAACGATGCATCTCACCGGGCCCTATACGAGCTCATCGTGGGACGTTTCTTGTGCATATTAGCCCAATCATGCACGTAATGTTCGCATTACTAACTAATGTGATTGACTCGTGAGAACCAAATGTGCATAGCATGTGCGGGAAAAATGGCCTGGCCCCTCCGTCGATGCCCCAGATTGCTCCGGCGGGCACGGTGAGTTTGATTTGAATGGTCCTTAGTTACTACTATTCACATTTCAGTTTGCATCATGCTAACGAGACATTATTGGAAATGATCTTTGGTTCAGCTTGGCTCCCGACAAGCATCGACCAATCCTTCCGCGTATGCCAATGTCGGAACCCCGACCGGTCCTTCACCTCCGTCTGCCACTAGCGTAGCCCCGACCATTCCTACACCTCCGTGATAACGGTATTTTTCTTCTTATTTAGCCTGTTTAGTCCATTTATGACATAATTTAGCCTATTTAGTCCACAAATGACATAATAAGAGGAAGAAAATCAAGGAAGAGGAAGGAAAGAAGGAATAGGAAGAAAAGAAGAAGGAGAAGAAGAAGTTCTTCTTCTTCTTCTTCTTCTTCTTCTTCTTCTTCTTCTTCTTTTCCTCCTCTTACTTGTTTTTATTCATAAATGGCATCATAACCTTGATAACCACATAAATGTCATATACTTAGCTTGTTGTCCTCTAAAATGACACAATAAACTTAGTTAGGTCAAAAATGGCATAATTTGCTACGTTAGCTCAAAAATGGCATTTTTCTTCTTATTTAGCCTATTTAGTCCATTTATGACATAATTTAGCCTATTTAGTCCACAAATGACATAATAAGATGAAGAAAATCAAGGAAGAGGAAGGAAAGAAGGAATAGGAAGAAAAAAGAATAATAAGAAGAAGTTCTTCTTCTTCTTCTTCTTTTCCTACTCTTACTTGTTTTTATTCGTAAATGGCATCATAACCTTGCTAACCTCATAAATGTCATATACTTAGCTTGTTGTCCTCTAAAATGACACAATAAGCTTAGTTAGGTAAAAAATGGCATAATTTGCTACATTAACTCAAAAATGGCATTTTTCTTCTTATTTAGCCTATTTAGTAGATTTATGACATAATTTAGCCTATTTAGTCCACAAATGACATAGTAAGATGAAGAAAATCAAGGAAGAGGAAGAAAAGAAGAAGAAGAAAAGAAGAAGAAGAAGAAAAGAAGAAGAAGAAGAAGAAGAAGAATTCTTCTTCTTCTTCTTCTTCTTCTTCTTCTTTTCCTCCTCTTACTTGTTTTTATTCGTAAATGGCATCATAACCTTGCTAACCTCATAAATGTCATATACTTAGCTTGTTGTCCTCTAAAATGACACAATAAGCTTAGTTAGGTCAAAAATGGCATAATTTGCTACGTTAGCTTAAAAATGGCATTTTTCTTCTTATTTACCCTATTTAGTCCATTTATGACATAATTTAGCCTATTTAGTCCACAAATGACATAATAAGATGAAGAAAATCAAGGAAGAGGAAGGAAAGAAGGAATAGGAAGAAAAGAAGAAGAAGAAACTTCTTCTTCTTCTTCTTCTTCTTCTTCTTCTTCTTCTTCTTCTTCTTCTTCTTTTCCTCCTCTTACTTGTTTTTATTCGTAAATGGCATCATAACCTTGCTGACCTCATAAATGTCATATACTTAGCTTGTTGTCCTCTAAAATGACACAATAAGCTTAGGTCAAAAATGGCATAATTTGCTACGTTAGCTCAAAAATGGCATTTTTCTTCTTATTTAGCCTATTTAGTCCATTTGTGACATAATTTAGCCTATTTAGTCCACAAATGACATAATAATATGAAGAAAATCAAGGAAGAGGAAGGAAAGAAGGAATAGGAAGAAAAGAAGAAGAAGAAGAAGAAGAAGAAGTTCTTCTTCTTCTTCTTCTTCTTTTCCTCCTCTTACTTGTTTTTATTCGTAAATGGCATCATAACCTTGCTAACCTCATAAATGTCATATACTTAGCTTTTTGTCCTATAAAATGACACAATAAGCTTAGTTAGGTCAAAAATTGCATAATTTGCTACGTTGGCTAAAAATGGCATTTTTCTTCTTATTTAGCCTATTTAGTCCATTTATGACATAATTTAGCTTATTTAGTCCACAAATGACATAATAAGATGAAGAAAATCAAGGAAGAAGAAGAAAGGAAGGAATAGGAAGAAAAGAAGAAGAAGAAGAAGAAGAAGAAGAAGAACTCTTCTTCTTCTTCTTCTTCTTCTTCTAGTTTTCTTCCTCTTCTTCTTCTAACTTTCTTGTTTCCCATTTTGCAGATTTAATTCACTATATGGAAGCGCATGGATGGAGTGCTTGTTTCTTTGTTCTTCTTTTTGTTTTTATCGAAGAGTAATGTGGAACTTGTTATATGGATGCATGGTACAATGTGTTGGATGAACATTGTGATAGTAGTGTAAGATGTATGGATGAAACTGTGTTTCTTATGTATGTATATATGTTGTCATGGATGGAGCTATGTGTTGCATAGATCATATGTCTGTTGTGCCCGTGAAGAAAAAATATGTATATATGTGTGTGAATTCTAGGGAAATTAAATGGATATAAATGAAAACAGGGCATATATAGCCTATTTGTCGTCTGCTAGATGACGGCAAAGAGCTTTGCTGTCTGCTAGGAGACGGTAAAGAGAACACGTGGCAACTACCTGTAGACACTGGGAACACTAGCGGCCTATTTTGTCAGCTATGTCGTCTGCTGACGAACGACAAAGACCTTTGAATCTTTGCCGTTCGCTGGCGGACGGCGTAGCTGGCCACGTGGAAACTTCCTAGTGCTGGCCTAACTGAGCTCTTTGCCGTCCGCTGGCGGACGGCAAAGAGCGTCGTTAATGCCCTAACGGTTCTGACGCCACCCCACTGTCGTCCGTTGTCTTTTCCGTCTGCTGGCCTCAGATGGCGAACGACACAATCCTTTGCCGTCCGCTTCATGGAAGCGGACGGCAAAGAAAGCTTTTGCTGGCACCTGTTCAAACAGACAGTTTTCCGTCTACTGGCGGACGACAAAGATGTTTGGCGTCAAGGATATGCCTTTGCCGTCTGCCATGGCAGACGACAAAGAAGCTATTTCCAGTAGTGACCCCCCCTTGAAATGTTGTCGGTCCCCCCGTAACACCGTACGGCAACACTCTAAATTGATAATGCCCTTGATGTGTTTTGAAGGCCGTCTTCGGCTCATCTTCGTCGCGTATACGGATCTGGTGATATCCTGCTCGGAGGTCTAATTTTGAGAACCAACACAAACCGGCTAGTTCATCTAGGAGCTCATCGATCACTGGCATTGAATAAGTGATCTTGACTGTGATGGCGTTCATGTGACGATAGTCCACGCATAGATGCCAAGTCATATCCTTCTTTTTGATGAGCAATAGAGGCGAAGAATACGGGCTTGCGCTAGGTACAATCAGCCCTGCCTTGAGTATTTCTTTCACTTGGGCCTCGATCTCATTTTTCTGTTCAGGTATATATTTGTAGGGCTAGATATTCACTGGTTTGGCTCCTGGGAGGATGGGAATGGAGTGATCCCATGCTCGATGAGGGGCCAGCCCTGTCGGCTCCTCAAAGACTGCCTGAAACTCCAAAACTGCTTGTATCTCCACCGGAATATGCTCTACAACCACATCTGGACCTACTGCATGCAAACACACGATGTGCGCCACTGCATTACTTGCCCCCAATGCACACAACTGAGCGCTGGATATGGTTGGCACATGTTGCATCTTTCTCTGCACTCCCGTGAGCTGAACTAGCTGGACTTGATAAGTGAACTGCAAACTCCTCGCTATCTAATCAATCAACATGGGGCCACAGGACTTGAGCCAATCCATGCCAACAACCATATCATAGCATCCAGGCGTCAGAATCCTAAGATCTGTAGTGAATTTCTGCCCTTGGGTTCCCCATGTACACGCAGGCACCAGTCTAGAACAAGTAAGCACTCCCTCATCAATAATTTTTACCGACACTGCGCTCACCTGACGAATGGGCAGCTGCAATCGCTCTTCCACGTTGTCCCCGATGAAACTGCGGGAACTACCTGAATCCACAAGTATTAGCACTTCTTGCTTGTTGATTTTCCCTACAAGCCGGACAGTTTTCGGAGTCATTTGACCTGTGGTAGCCATCTTGGAGATGCACATCAAAACTTCGTCATCAGAATCTGGTTCTCGAACCGCTGGGGCCTCATGCTATGCCTGTAGTAGTTCTAACAATTCTTCCACCACATGGAGTTGGACTGTTGGCCCGCACTGATGCCCTTGTCCCCATCTTTCTCCGCACTTGAAGCACAACCCTCTGGCTCTACGATAGTTGCGGAGGGCGGCCACCCGATCGTCTCCTCGCCCTGGATTGCTATAGTCAGGTTGGTGTGCCGCGTCGAGGGCTCTGCGGTCTTTAGCTGCTGTCGGCGACCCAAGCAGCATTTGGCGCGCCGCGGGTGCACCGATCGCCAAGAGGGGGTGCGGTGCTGGGGCGCGCTGGTTGGCGGCGTCCCGTCGCTTGTACTCGCGACATGGCATGGCCTCCATCAGTTCCTCCTGCAATGTAGCCAAGGAAAAGGCAGAATCCAGATCTTTTGGTTGATGTAACATAACAACTGAATGGATTTCCCCCTTCAACCCATCGAGGAATTGTGTAATAAAATACACCGGATCAAAAGTTGGATTATGAGCTAGGATGTGATGCATCAATTCTTCGAATCGGAGCATGTAATCCCCTACAGTACCCGTTTGTCTCAGAGAATTGAACTGCCGAAGATGTGCTTGATATTGCTCTCTACCAAATTTGGAACACAAGGAGGAGCAAAGCGACTCCCAAGTGAAGGAGTTACTATGTGATTCGTGGAGTTGCAGCCATCGAGCTGCGTTCCCGATGAAATTGAGAGTAGCTACCCGAACCCATAGCTCCGAAACGACCCCGTACACATCAAAATATTTCTCACACCTAGTTTTCCACAATTGTGGATTTTCTCCGTCGAATGATGGGAAATCCATCTTGGGCAATGCCCAGTGCGACAGCTGAGATGGGTACTGTGTGTCATGGGAAATCCTACCCCCTACCCCCTGACCTTGACTGAACCCACCCCTAGGTGATGCAGGAATCATAGATCAGGAAGAGGACACACCCTTGACCGGAGGCGGCTCGAGGGTGGTGACTACCCCTTGTGCCGGTCCTCCCGAGTTGAGTAGCTCGCCGTGGCCATCGGGCCCGTGGTGCCGCGGGTCGGCGTAGAGCGGGGCCGACACGCAGTGGGCCACCGGTTCCACGATCGGGGTCTGCGGATCTGCCAACGCGGGGTGGAGAGCGATCCACCCCACCTGCGACCGATGCTCGTCGAGTTGCTGTTGCAGGTTGGTGACCGCCGGCCTCCAGAGTTCTAGGGACTGCTGGATCGCGTCAAGGCGGGCCTCCTTGGCCGGCCGCCTGCCGTTGACGGCCTTGGCTAAGGCCGCGAGCTGCTCCTCCATTGCCGCCGCGTGCTTCTCTTGCTTCGTCTGATAACGTGGCTTGGGATAAGCGGTCTCCAGATCGGCGGACTGGACCTCTGATACCAGATGTAACAGGCCTAATCTACTCAATTCTCTCTTCTGGATCGGATCTGGGGAGGAAGGAGGCAAGGGAAGCAGAGGGAGTTGGTGAGGATAGAAGGAGGAGGATCAGCCTCACTCTCGGTTCGTTACAACAAGTGCTACTCGATAACACATACTCTTAGTCTCGCACCCCTTAACTAGTCAGGCACGCAGGCCATACTCAACCCACACACGCACTCACTCCTCGGCCCGACACTGGCCTGGCCCTCGCCCTTCAGGCCCATCAGTGATGGCGGCAGGCCCGCTCATGCCCTCTTGCTTGTCTGCAGGTGGAGTCCACCTGGCATGCGTGACATAACCGCGGCAAGCCGCCGGATAGTCTGTAACTGCTCTTTTTTCTTCTTCTGATACATCGGCGCGTAAAGCTTTTGCATGGCAAAAGAAAAAGAAAATTAAACTTCGCCTGGCTGAACTCTATCTGTCTTGACCAATTCTTCAAGCACCTGAGGATAAGAAAGAGTGAGGGTTTTGCTGCGTCATCTTGACCTTCCCTATTCCAAATTTCTTGGACGGAATCTGCAGCTATAATGACGTGATTGGCGTCCGATCGAGCTGACCGTTCGCAGCGAATGTTTGACATGGATTTTCTTCACGCGTTTACGTTCTTTCCAAGGATCTTCGCCGTGTTGAATGGGTGGCGTGCTAGTAGTACTCCCGGCAATGCTACACGTACAAACGATTTACAGGCTTTTACAGGATGGTTAATCTTGATTGGTCAATCGGTGAGCGGGGCGGCACACCCCCCTGAAAATCAGGGGGGGCAGAGGTTTGTGATTGGTTGTTAGATGGAAGGAGCGTGTAAAAACGTGTAAGTTTTTGTATGTCTAGCATTTTTGGTAGTACTCCTATTTCAGCCCAAACCCCATGTAAAGCTGCAGAATCGTCCTTGCTTAACCTTCCATTGCCGAACCCATTTCTTCCCCCCAGACTGCAAACCAATTCATCAGCATGTCTACCCCCTTCCCGTTCCCCACTGACAAACCACCACCATCATTCGACGACGATTTTAACAAACAAGTCTCGAGAACCACCAACTCATTCCTTACCATCATCGTCGGTGCGCTCCCAACAGATCTAACACTGCTATCAAGAACGAGAATTCAAGATGATTTGTGTCTAACTCCGAGTTTTGCGTGTCATCCATGCAGTTGTTTCGGTGCTGAGCATCCTGGGATCCGTCGCCATAGCCTACTTCCTGTACAAGTGCGTCAAAAAGAACGGCCTCCCCGCCATCAACATCAACACCACCAGCCCCGCGCCGGCGGGGAGCACGACGCTGTACGCCGTGGTGCCGGACTCCCAGATACGGGACGCCACCGTCGAGCGGTTCCTCAAGGAGATCGCCGTCGAGAAGCCCATCCGGTTCACCCCGCAGCAGCTCTCGGGCTTCACCAACAAGTACTCCGCCCGGCTCGGCGCCGGCGGCTTCGGCGCCGTCTACAAGGGCATGCTGCCCAACGGCCTCATGGTTGCCGTGAAGCACCTCCACCCCGGCCAGGACGACAGGACCTCGCAGGAGCAGTTCATGGCGGAGGTGGGCACCATCGGGAGGACGCACCACATCAACCTGGTCAGGCTGTTCGGCTTCTGCTACGAAGCCGACGTGCGCGCGCTGGTGTACGAGTACATGGAGCACGGCGCGCTCGACTCCTACCTCTTCGACCGGAGCCGCGACGTCGGGTTCCAGACGATGCGCGCCATTGCCATCGGCGTCGCCAGGGGGCTCCGGTACCTCCACGAGGAGTGCCAGCAGAAGATCGTGCACTACGACATCAAACCCGGCAACGTCCTCCTCGACGGCGGCCTCACGCCCAAAGTGGCCGACTTCGGCCTCGCGCGGCTGCTGAACCGGGCGGACACGCACAAGACGGTCTCCGGGATGCATGGCACGCCCGGGTACGCCGCGCCGGAGATGTGGATGCAGGCCGACGCCACTGAGAAGTGCGACGTCTACAGCTTCGGCATCCTCCTGTTCGAGATCCTCGGCAGGAGGAGGAACTTCGACGAGGCCGCGCCGGAGAGCCAGCAGTGGTTCCCGAAGCTGGCGTGGACGAAGTACGAGAGCGGCGAGCTAATGGAAGTCGTTGCGAGTTCTGGCGGCGCGTGCGAGGAAGACAAGAGGGCAGCGCATAGGATGTGCGAGGTGGCGTTCTGGTGTGTGCAGCAGCAGCCGGAGGCGAGGCCGCCGATGAGCGTGGTGGTGAAGATGCTCGAGGGCGAGATGGACATTGCTCCGCCCGCGAACCCGTTCCAGCATCTCATGGCAACGCCGGCGGCGGCAAACCTGTGGGCCACGGGGACGAGCACCGTGAACTCGGTGTCGAGTTCGGCAAATGGTGTTCCTCGTGGCAGCGACGAGATCGTTTAAGCTGTGGGATGCTCTACAGCTGACTCGACCGTAAGCCCAAGGAAACCTTTTCCTTGGAAGAATAGACGTAAAGCATAGGCATTGGTTAAACGTTATTGTAAATTTATACTCTTTGGTTCTAAATATAAACCCTTTTAGTCCTCCTCCAATGCAAAGGTGCTTAGATGAGGTGCTAAGTATATTAAATTCCTTAGCAACTCAAGCCCCAATGCAAAGGTGCTAAACTTTTGGGTGCTAAGCTTCATGCAATTAATTAGAGCATCTCCAACAGGTGCATAAAAATTTCACGCCCTAAAATAATTTTAGCACGCCACTATAGCACTTTTAGTGCGTCGGACCCAACATTGCTTTAGTAGATGCCCAAAAATACGCGTCCAAAAGAACAAGCAGGGTAAATTGTGAAGCGTGCACAATCCGGCGCCTAAAATTTGCAACTTTTGATAGCATTTTTCAGCGCGCATCCAACCCTTTTTTTGCGTGCGCACTGTTTTATAGCTTCTGCTGGAGTTGTCCGGCGCCCCAAAAAACCCAGACTTTAGCGCGCGGCCCAGTTTTTAGGCGCTTGTTGAAGATGCTCTTAGTTGTAAACTCAAAATTATGAATTATGCTTCCGCCTAGGTACATGTGCTTAGCACCGTTTCTTCCTGGGGTCACCATACTACTCTCTCTCTCTTCTTAACTTGCATGCCATATCAGATTTTTTGCTTTGTTGGCAACCTTAGCACATGTACAAGGTGGAGCATTGGGAAGGGCCTTAGACTACCCACAATAGAAGTAACATAGGTGGTAACATCACACATATTTAGACAAAATACTCCCTCCGTTTCAGTTTACAAGTCCTACGCGTATACCTAGGTTGTCAATTTTATCACCATAATATAAACTATATAACAGAAAAATTATACGTTTTGAAAATAGAACATCTGAAGTTTATATTGATATATTTTTTATAATATATGACTTGTATTAGGTTGGTCAAATTGACGACCTAGGGATACGCGCATGCCCTATAAACTGAGAGAGAGAGAATAGATGATATGACAAGCAATTAATGAAGAAAGAGAGTGATGTGGTAACATAATTAGTTACTAGTAGTATGAGTAACATCACACATATCGAGACAAGATGAGTCTACAACTTAATAAATAAAGTGTTGCATGACACCACACATATGTTACTCCCTCTCTCTCAGTTTACAGGGCGTGCGCGTACCCCTAGGTCGTTAATTTGACCAATCTAATACAAGTCATATATTACAAAAAATATACCAATATAAACTTCAGTTGTTCTATTTTTAAACAGTATAATTTTTGTGTCATATAGTTTATATTATGATGATAAAATTGCCAACCTAGTTATACGCGTAGGACTTATAAACTGAAACAGAGAGAGTACTCCCCATTGTGGAGGTAGTAACATAGACTAGTAACATATGCATGCTACTACTCTAAGTTACTCCCCACTGTGGGTAGTCTTAGGGAGGAATTAATTCACAAAGCACATGTGTTGCAAAACATCGTCTGCTTTGTTGTCATCTGCTGCCTACAATGGAGGTTTCATCTCTGTGCTCTCATGCAAATGCTAAGCATGCATGAACCATGTTTACCCCTCTCTTCTATGTCTCCCTACCTAGTCATGTCTTAGCGCCGCCCCTCGTGGTTGTCGTATTCTTTGGTCACCCCGAGAACTGGCACTACCCCAAGACGATGCGGCCTAGCCCCCACTTGCTTTCTCCTCCGCCCACGGGTCCTCCTCACCTCTCCCACCTATTTGTATTTGTATATATCGAAAAGATTTCTTTGAGCTATAGATCGGTATTTGTACAGTAATTGAAGAAAAAAAATATTAGTGGCTACTACCAAGTAATAGCTAGCTAGTCTGAGGTTATACGCAGCCACCGCCTCCAGTCTCCTCCCAAAAGAGATTGGGCTTCCTCTGCCTCCCGCCGGCCTTGCCTCCGATCCGCGTCATCTCCCATGGCCTTAAGGTCATTGGGGCACGGTGAATCTCGGCCCATGTCGGCGAGAGGGCTCCATTTTTAAATGCTTCTTCGAGTTTTGTTAGGTTTTGTGTTCTGCTCAGAAGACAAGACGACGACGGCTCCCTGAAGATGGAATGATCACTAGTAGAAAATAGGGCTTTGGTTCAAGCCGGGCCAGCCCATTAGTCCCGGTTCAACCAAGAACAGGGACCCATGGAGGCATTGGTCCCGGTTCGTGAGGCCAGGGGGCCTGCCGGGCCTCGTGGGGGCATTGGTCCCTGTTCGTCTGGCCCCTTTGGTCCCGGTTGGTGGGACGAATCGGGACCAATGGGCCTCGCTTGTGGCCCACCATGTTGGTCCCGGTTGGTGGCTTGAACCGGGACCAAAGGGTGTCCTTTAGTCCCGGTTCCAGCCACGAACCGGGACCAATGTGATGCCTATATATACCCCCTCGCCGGCGAGCGGAGCACTCCACACTGCTCTGTTTTTTCTAGCCGGCGAGGGGAGGGCTTTGTGGTGCTCTAGCTCACCTCCTATGCACATGAGGTGTTCGATGGAATGTCCGAGCCACACTACTTAAGCTTTCTCCTCTGCAAGCTTGACCTCCAAGCTCCATTTTCCTCAATACTTGCACTACAAAAAAAAGACACATCCGTGACATTTTGGGCCGAACGAATTTTTTTTCTATCATACATATGACACTTCTATGAAGATAATTGTGACAAAACACGGTATCATCATAGATGTGGTGGGCTCCTACTTCTATGACAAAAAATTATGACAGAAAATGGGCTTTTCGTCCTGGGCGGGCTGGAGACGAAGCTGCATGACATTCTTTGGGCCGTCCATGACCGAAAAAACCATGGTAGAAGCGAGGGCGAGGAAAATTTCGGGGAGTTCCCGGTTATGGTGGGTGGTCGGGGGCCGAGCGATGCGCGTTTCTCTCGTACACGTCCGCGCGTGTGTGCGAGGCGTTGGCTCTAACTGAACCTGAGCGAGGCGTTGGGCTCTAACTGAACCCGAGCGATTGCACTGCCGCAGGCTACGCGTTACTAAACCCGAGCGATCGATCTATGGCTGTTAACTGAACCCGATCTAGCGATTCCTTCGTTACTGCTGCTAACTGAAGCCGATCGATGCTGCCTCTCTGGATGAACAGTGAGCGTTGTGTGTGTGTGGGGGGGGGGTTGGATGAACAGTGAGCGGTGAGAATGGATGAACAGGACCCATGATGTTGCTTCTGGATGAACAGGACCCCGATCGATCGAGCCAGTTGGGGCTGGATGAACAGGACCCCGTGGAGGGCTAGATGAATAGGACGACCCCGTGGAGGGCTGAATGAACAGTAGACGGTGGAGGGGTGGATAAATAGTAGCCCGTGGAGGGGTGGTTGAACAAGAGCCCATGGAGAGGGATGGTTGAACAGTAGCCGGTGGAGTAGCGCGCGGTGGAGGCTGGATGAACATGAGCCCGTGGATGAACAGTCGCAGGTGGAGGCTGGAGGAGGTCGACGGTGGATGAACAGTAGCTCGTGGAGGCTGGAGGAGGTCGACGGTGGAGATGAACAATATCCCGTGGAGTCCCGTTTTGCGGTACGCCACACCCCTCCCGATGAACAGGACCCCCGTTTCGACCGTAGAGCTCCAACACAAGTCCGTTTCATCCGTTTTGCGGTACGCCACACCCCTCCCGATCAACAGGACCCCCGTTTCGACCGTAGCACTCCAACACAAGTCCGTTTCGTCCGTTTTGCGGTACGCCACACCCCTCCCGATCATCAGGACCCCCGTTTCGACCGTAGAAGGTCGGTTTCCTCCATTTTGCGGTACGCCACACCCCTCCCGATGAACACGATCCCGTTTCAAACGTGGCCGGTCGAACACAAGGCCGTTTCCTCCGTTCTGCGGTACGCCAGACCTCGTTTCCATCGCCTGTTCCGTCCAAGCCCTCCCGATGAACACGACGACGCATTCCGTTCCGACCCAGCCGGTTGGCTCCCCATGAACACGACGACGACGCTGTTTCTCCGTTCTGACCCAGCCATGTACACGAGCCCTGGCCGTACATATATATGCGCGAGTAGGCGTTCGAGACCCCGACCGTATGTACACATACATGGCCATATTTTCTTTCTTGCGCACTGGCCGCTGTACGTACGTGTACATGCTACGTGCGCGTCTCTACTACGACACGTGCGCGCCTCTACTACGACACGTGCGCGCCTCTACATCGACCAGTATATATATATACACGTTCGCGACCAGAATGACAACGCTACGTACGCTTCGACCAGGTTGGTCCCGACTGTCAGGCACTTCCTTGCGTGCGAAGATGGAGCTGGTGGGTCCCAGCAGTCAGGGGGGGCGAATCGTTTTTTTTCGAACGCACTTCCTTGTGTGCGAAGATGTAGCTGGTGTGTCCCAGCAGTCAGGGGGGCGAATCGTTTTTTTTGTCCGGACGCACTTCCTTGCGTAAGAAGATGTAGCTGGTGGGTCCCAACAGTCAGGGGAAACGTTTTTTTTGCGAAATACTGGTGGCCCGTCCGGTGGGTCCCTGCTGTCAGGTGGAGGAATAATTATTTTGCGCGTAATAAGGAGGCACTTCCTTGCAGCTACCGTGGACCTAGTTGCCAGCCTCTCCACGTACAGTACTCTTACGATGGAAGTCGGTCGTTTCCCACATTGACCATGCCGCATCGAGAGCACCACGGCGGTGGACGACGCGAGGCCTAGGAAGGGGACGACGCGGAGCCGGGGAAGACGCGACAGTGGATGCCCACGCGGAGAGGAGTACGAGGGTTCACTGGTTCGGCTGCGGTGTGAGGCTGCCGTCGCCGCAGAATAACAGGGGGAGTGGGTGAGTGGAGGGATGGCCTGGCCAGTGGTGGGAGTAGTATCGGGGCAGTGAGGCCTCCGCGGCAGCACAGCCAGCCACGGGAGGCAGGAGCATGCGGCACGACTGGCGCTACTTTGGGCGGCTGGAGCAAGAAGACTAGACCAGAGGTTGAAGAAGCACTATGGACGTTGGATGGACATCGTTGACCACGCCGCGCCGAGAGCACCAGGGCGGTGGACGACGGCAAGGCCTATGAAGGGAACGACACGGAGCTTGGGAAGACACGGCAGTGGCTGCCCACGCGGTGGAGAGTACGAGGGTTGACTGGTTCGACTGCCGTCGCCAGAAAGTAACAGGAGGTGTGGGTGAGTAGAGGGATAGACAGGCCAGGGATGCGAGTATAATGGGGCCGTGAGGCCTGCCCGGCAGCACAGCCGGCCACGGGAGGCAGGAGCAGGCGGTTCCGACGGCGCTGGTTTGGGCGGCTTGGGCAGGAAGATCAGAGACTGAAGAAGCACGATTACCGTTAGATTGACATCTAATGGTCTGACGCTGGTAGAGTCGATTGTTGACTAAGTTTTTTTGAGAAACCTTGTGTACGCTTGAACTTAGTAGGCCCACAAGTCAGCCTCCAAATCTGCGGCAGACAACATAAAGCCCATTTGCTATTTTTTATAATTTGCAACCCATTTGCTAATTCTTAAGTAATTTATTATAGCCCATTTTCTGCCCAGGACCACGGTCAAAAAGTTCAACCTTATTTTACATATTTCGGTGGAGTCCAAACTATTGTAATCCCGAAATGATAAACATTTTTTAAGAACTTATTTATTTGCCAAAAAATCGTTTTGTTTTTGTAAGCAAATAAGACGTGGGACAATTGAGTTGGTTTAAGGGAAAACCAGTGTAAAAAATCAGCGTTGGGTGGGAAAAAACAACAAAAATAAGGATGTAAATATGAAAAGGGAATTTTATGTGTTTTCAATGCAATGATACGTGTATATGAACTAGTAATACTATAGGTAGAGATTAGAAAACGGATGTAGGACATGCGTTTCAAGAGGAAAATAGAACTGGGCTGTGTGTTTGATTCAGTAAAAAAAATTGCCTACGGATGTTGTAAGACAAAATATAACTAAAGCTGGTGGGCCAGAGACTAGTAGATACCTGCTGGATCTTTGTGCCCCGTTGTCGTCATGGGCTGGGCATGTTAAAAACAAAACCAACCCTGGGTAGTCTACATCCCAGTTGAAACTTGCTCGACCTAAAAAAACAATATACGTGCTTAATAAACGAGAGAATTCTGCAAGTACAGACTGATAACTGGGATGTAGCAGAGATTTTGTTTTTTCATCGTGATAATAAGTGCATGCACTTGTTTCGAAAAAATTGGAGAACTGGGAATTCGAACGGCAGGTGCTTATGCTACCCATCAAATAAAAATTAGGTGCCTGAAAATTCGTTCCGAAACAAATGATTCAACTTTATATCCACATCGACCCTCGGCATGATGGTTGGAAGCAAATGCAAGTTCATTCCAAAAGATTGTTAACAACAATACCAACTTGCGGACGACAAGGTAGTACAACTACCAATACCAAACGAACTTATAATCTTTTTACTCCTGGCCCTAGTGTTCGTCTGGTAGAAAATCTTGCAGAGGACCAGCTCCCGCTCCTTCTCTTGCTCCAAGTGCCCGAGGTGGTACTGGTGCATCACCCAGTTGGTCCTCTGCTGGTCGAAGTTCTTGTTGGTGTGCAGCACCAGAACCTTTTTTGCTGCTCGTCTCCCGGCCGTTGACCATCACCGACAAGGTATTGCCGGTCTTGTGCCACATCGCGTGCATGCCGCACTCCGACTGTATCTCGCGACGCGTCCACGTGCCCCTTTTGAACACCCTAGAATTGCGCTGGAAGAAATGCTTTCTTAGGCCACTCAGTGTGATACCTGTAGTATTGTGGAATACAGGTTTTAGTGTACATAGTTGGCATTTTCATAACATCTTTGGCATGTCGCAGTCACTTGTTTCACTTTTTATTAACTGTCAAATTGTAATTGCTTCGCCATGTCTGCATCTAAAAAGAAAAATAGAGCTATAATTAAAGGAATATATGTTTGTGCAAGTAGACGGCAGATCGGTGCCTTACGTGGAAGTTCCTCAGGTTGGGTGTAGCATATGCCGTGCTCGCTGTCGATGGTTGGTATGAACATATCGATGAGAGACTGAAATCTCGCGCTGTCAGCACTCACTTTGGCCTCAAGGTGCTCGATCAGCTCCTGATCCATGGGATCGAACTTGACGCCAGCCGGCAGCACCGGCCAATCCTTCTTCGACTTGCATCGGTAATTCCAGTTATATGGTACTCAATGTCTGATCAATCGACTGTTTTAAGTGAATGATGAAAGATTTCGATAGATAAGTGGTACTCCAAATCTGAAGTCCAGAATACCTGAACACGCCGCCGGGATTTTTGTCTCACCTCACGCACAGCGTGTTGTCACGTCAATTCAATGTGTGGACATGATGAATAATACGATCGACGTATACTAGTACTGCTACTGTACTACTTACTAGTCGTATTTAGTGTCACAATTTATACATAGGTTTAACTAACAAGTACACACTTGAATCCTAACTGATATATGTGTGTGTCTATATATATATAGGGTGGGTCTATTCTAATAACACCCCTTAAGACCTTATTCTGCACACCGAATCGCTTATTCTGCTAACACTTCTGTGCTACTAATCAACCTGATCCGGACCGCACAGCGACGCGAGGAAACTGCATTAGGCCAACCCCGCACCCCAATTTCTACCCACCCTCGTTGCCCACCTTCTTTCCCACCACAGCCACCCCCGCCCCACCAACCACATCCCCTCTGACGCTCCACCGCTCCCCACTCCCACGGCGTGCCACCACCTCCGACCGACGTCGCACCGCGCCCCACCACCCCCACCCCCGCCACGCCCCACCA
>NC_041391.1:579702416-579802764 GCF_002162155.2 Triticum dicoccoides | reverse complement strand
CACCCCACCTGCAACTCTCCCATCCACTGCAGTTCACCGGCGACAGCAGGGGAGGCGGGGTGAGCGTGTGTACTGCATCCGCTGCGTAGATCCAGGGGCGCGAGTGCACCTCCCCTGCTCTCCCACCGCCGCGCTCACGGGGCGTCGTCTCCCGACCTCCGCCGAGAGCCACGGCCACCACGGATCAGGTGGAGACGGCTCCTCCCAATCCCCCCATCCCCTACCCGCCCCACTGAGCCTCTACCTCGCCGGCTAGCTGCGCGGGTGACAACTGCGAAGCCGCGCCCCGGCCACCGTGGCCTCAACCATCGTCTCCCCGCTCCGCCCCTCCCCTGGCCAAGCACCGCATCTGACCGTGGGCTCGCGGCGAGAACCCACAGGGTCCAGCCTCCCAGATGGCTGTGGACTACAACGACCACCGGATCCGGGCCCCCGATGACAGGTTGCTCCTCCACCGTTCACCTACAACGACCACAACGGGGAGGTACCCACCTACTGCGTCGATCTAGTCCCGACGAGGAGCTCCCCCCTCCCGTTTCTTCTCCAGTAGGGCGTCGGGTTGGGTCCTCGTCATGGACTTGCCCAGATCCGGTGGGGTTTGGTGTCCTCGCGTGTCTAGATGACGAGTTTTCGCCAGCGCTCTGAACCTTCTTGGTTTGCTCCGTCTAGTGCCCCGGCGGTGCCATAAAGTGCAAGCTGCCGTGCGCACAACACGAACAGTTCATGCGGGGTGGACGTGCTGTTCGCTGCCGCCGCTACTGCAGTCCCGCATATGCCATGGAGTAGGTGCACTGCAACACCCGGATAACTGCACCGCATGAAGATCCTGGGCGAAACTGCTCTCCAAGGTGTCCTTCGAAAGCACCGCATTGACGCAGGCATCTCCAGCATGTAGTTCCCATTTGGTTCAATTGTAGCTCGGCGGCGTGTGCGTGTTTCGGCAGCTAGTAGCATTCACTTCGCTAGCCCCTAAAAACATGTTATTTTTCTGTTGTTTTTTTGTGTTATCTGATTTGTGTGTGATGTGTTGGCCCACGAGTGTGCAGTCCAGAGTTCCTCTCCTCTGGGCGACATCTATCTTGGATTGAAGACAAGGTTCACCTCGTGTGTGTGTGCAACTCGGCGCTCAGCACTTGCAGTTAGCTGTTGTGGAATTTGTTGCCGTGGTTCAGTTTTTTCGACCATTCGGTACACTTTGGTCTAAAAAAAGGTCTACAATGAAGGACTCTTGAGTACACTTCATTTACAACAAAAATACATTTAAGAAAAAACATGCAAATGCCGTGCACTTTAGTCTACGAAAAGAGTCCACTATAAAGGACTTTTTAGCACACACCTTCTAAAACAAAAAAATCATGCAAACGCGGTGCACTTTGGTTCTTGAAAAAAGTCCACCATGAAGGACTCTTCAGTACAGTCCATTTCAAACAAAATGTACTTAAAAACATACAAAAAAATGCAGTGCACTTTGGTCTAAAAAAGTCCACCACAAAAAACTTTTCAGTACACACATTTTAAAATAAAAATGCATTTAAAATATCATGCAAATGCAGTGCGCTTTGGTCTTGAAAAAAGTCCATTACGAAGGACTTTTCACACAATCCATTTAAAATAAAAAATGCATTTAGGAACAATGCAGCTCGCTTCCCCGTCCAATGAAGCTCACTAGCTCTCACCATGCAGCTTAGATGCATTTATAAAAAAAGTTAAAAAAGGCAAAAAAATGATATGGTTCAACGTTTCACTTAGACTCAGTGTTGCGTTTCACTTTCCCTCTTGATGTGGTTCACTTGGCCTCATCTCTACGATCCACTCTCATTCATAAAAAAAGAACTCATTAATAAAAATAAAATAGAAAAAAGAGTACAAGAATCATGCAGCTTGCTTGCCCGTCCGATGCAGTACGGTTTTCAGTTTGAAGCAGTGCGGTTTTCAGTCGGATGAAATACCCACGTCGATTTGGGTGTCGCGAAGAACAGAGTGTCCGCGTTTCGGTAAATTTAAAACTGCTCTTAAACCATAAAGAATTAGAGAGAGTGTTCTACATGAAAAAGTTGCGCCTCGTCGATACCTTTCCAACAACGTATTGTTCGAATCATTCCGAGCAGCGGTTTGTAAAAATTTCACGAAAAACGATCGCTGCCTCTTGTAGTCAGCCGCACGATTTTCAAAATAAACTAAAAACCGTAAGGAATCTTAAAAACATTGCAACATATGAAAGTTGCGCCTCGTTCGTAGATTTCCAACGGCATATCACACACCTCGTTTCGACAAACGGTTCAAAAACTAGAGCGAAAACAGTACCGAAAAGTTTAAAAAACTTGAAAAATAGAATTCCGCGATTTAGTAAATTTGAAACTGCTCTTAAACCGTAACGAATTAGAAAAAGATTTATATATGAAAAAGATGCGCCTCGACGATATCTATCCAATGCAGTATCATTTGCTTCATTCCGACAAGCTGTTTAGAAAAAAAACGCAAAAAAACGCTCACTGCCACTCGTCATCCGCCGCACCATTTTCAAAACTACTCTTAAACCGTGTGGAATCTCAAAAACTGTTCAACATATCAAAGTTGCGCCTAATCCATAGCTTTCCAACAGTATATTATATGCCTCATTCCGATAAACAATTAAAAAATTAGAGCGAAAACAGTACTGAAAAAATAACGCGTGCAGTTTTTTCCGACGAGAAGTTCACTAGTCTATATTGCAGTGCTCGTCGTCAAGAAGATGCAGTGCACTTGCGTTCAGCATGCAGTGCGGAAGTGGTGTGCAGAATAGTTATTCTGCTAATATTAGCAGAATAGACCGTCTCTGTGTGTATATATATGGCTTCTACACAGCATCTCCATCATCATTATCAGTACATCCTACGCAGGTGAGTTAGGATGCACTTGATCCCAGGAAGGTATCTATCCTTCAAACCAGATGACTGCTTCAAACTAACAACAATACATAATAACCAACAAAAGAGGGTCGTGCTACAGCAGCAGAACACATGGCCCAGTCTAGATATCAGCACGAATCAAGTTGTGCATATTTGCTGTTGGCATGAACCACATCGTCGCATGTCGGGTTTGCAAAAGCCATCCATCGCATGGAAGCTTGATGCCTTTCACACACTGAAGATTATCTGGCAACAAGCTGTGTCAACGAATCTCTGGATATGGTGGTTCATGAAACCCATGGTATGATGTGTAAACACAGTCCCCCCTCGCAAATGGAAGTTGCATAGCACGATAATCATCGCCGGTGATATGATCGATGATTGGTTGGATGATCGGATAATTGAGCACGAGGAACAAGGAGTGGTTGCCGAGGCTGTAAACCCGCCTCCAGTTGAATATGCCTGGCCCAACGGAGTTGGGATCTTTCTCGAACACAAAGCAGCCATAGCCATCAATGTCACGAACGCCCCACATATTGTACTGCATGTGATTTGATGTAATGGTTTGGTCAATTTGGTATGTGCGAATGAGCATCAAATGACCGTTGTCAGCTGAACGAGCGATAAACCACCACCCATCGGCTGGTATGACTCCAGGTCCTGGAATCATGAAGGCCAGCGCATTTGCGTCTGCTGCAACAATTCAAATTGGAGACCAAAAGGACAAAAATAAACAATCATGTTCAGAGTATGTGTGGAATTTAGATTATTATAACAGTGACACATATCATAGACAGAGAATTGCAATGCCGTGGTCATAATCATACCCCAAGTTAAAAAAATTAGCCAATGGCTTTCATATTCTAGCAATATGTCATGGTTCAAACATCATGTAACAATGAGAGGAAAACAGCTATGACAACGCCTACTCATATTCTACCATAGCACTTACTACTACTGTTCTCATATCAACTCTAAGCAATAACATGCGTTGTTATAAAAATCTTGTAAACGAGAGTAACATATAGCAATCATGATGTTATGCTCATAATATGTATTCTAACAATCATTAGATGCCAACTGTTCTCATATCAACTCTAACAATAAGATGTGTGGTCATAAAAATCTAGGAAATGAGAGGGACATATAGCAATGATGTGGTTATAGACATGCTATGTATTCTAAATTTGTAACAAATGAACATGCAGTCATATTCATAAGGTGAAGACGAGATGAGATAGAACAATTACATGACGATAGATTCCACCACTATAGGCAGCCAATCTGTGCATCGACCGCGTAAACGATGCCATCGTGCACTATAGCATCTGACAGAAATGTTGCCTCAACAGGATTGATGATGAGCCATAACCATGTACGGCGACCGGATTCTAGATAGACTAATCCCATGTTGAATAAGGCAATGAGCTTGTAATCCATGCAATCTTCTGATGGTGTGGGCACTTTGCAGATTACAACTTTCTACAAAAAGAGGTCGAGCCAAAAGCTTGACGTGTCTCATGCGTAGTAGGTAGGAGTGTCCGGCGGGCCACAAGGCTCGATGGAGGCAATATCCAACAATGGAAGGGTGATCTCTCGCTGGGTGTAGATATCCACGAGACGCCACGGACTACCGGAGTGGTGGATGAGGACGATCCAGTTGGCCTTCATGCCCGCCCAGTAGTGGCCACGCATGAAGGACAGGTGGACGGGTAGTGGTAGCATGTCAAGGGGCACCACGGCAACTTCCGTAGGATCGTCAAGTCGGTGTCTAGGCCACCTGCGAGGATCGGGCATCAGCAAGGAGGGTGTCTTGAAAAGAGCCGGCCGGTTGCAGACGAGTAGAGGGTACAAAGACACCGAGCATGCGGCCAGACGGACGGTGCTGAGTAGGTCCATACGACTAAAGATCTGCCCCAAGAGAACATCGGGGAGGGAATTCCAATCGCGGCTCTGCGTGTCAGACGGTTCTGCCATTGGGGTTTTCGGTGCCTGTGAGCCAGCGGGGAAGTGGATTCGGGTGGGCGATGCTACGTCTTGAGCTTGCATTGATTTTCCTTGAAAAGGAAAGAGCGATGCAGCAATAGTAGCGTAAGTATTTCCCTCAGTTTTTGAGCACCAAGGTATCAATCCAGTAGGAGGCTCCTCAACAAGTCCCACGAACCTACACATACAAACAAAGAACTCACAACCAACGCAATAAAGGGGTTGTCAATCCCTTCACGGCCACTTGCGAAAGTGAGATCTAATAGAGATAATAAGATAGGATAAATATATTTTTGGTATTTTATAATATAGATGCAGAAAATAAAGATGCAAATAAAAGTAAATTCAAAGCAAATATGATAAGAGATAGACCCGGGGCCCATAGGTTTCACTAGTGGCTTCTCTCAAGATAGCATAAGTATTACGGTGGGTGAACAAATTACTATCGAGCAATTGATAGAAAAGAGAATAATTATAACGTTATCTAGGCATGATCATGTATATAGGCATCACGTCCGCAACAAGTAGACCGACTCCTGCCTGCATCTACTACTATTACTCCACCATCGACCGCTATCTAGCATGCATCTAGAGTATTAAGTTCATAAGAACAGAGTAACGCATCAAGACATGATATAGAGGGATAAACTCAAGCAATATGATATAAACCCCATCTTTTTATCCTCGATGGCAACAATACAATACGTGTCTTGCAACCCTTTCTGTCACTGGGTAAGAACACCGCAAGATTGAACCCAAAACTAAGCACTTCTTCCATGGCAAGAAAGATCAATAATGTAGGCCAAACCAAACCGATAATTCGAAGAGACTTGCAAAGATAACTCAATCATATAAAAGAATTCAGAGAAGATTCAATTATTATCCATAGATAAACTTGATCATAAACCCACAATTCATCGGATCTCAACAAACACCGCAAAAAGAGATTACATCGAATAGATCTCCACAAGAGAGGGGGAGAACATTGTATTGAGATCCAAATAGAGAGAAGAAGACATCTAGCAAATAACTATGGACCCGAAGGTCTGTGGTAAACTACTCACAACTCATCGGAAGGGCTATGGTGTTGATGTATAAGCCCTCCGTGGTGGAATCCCCTTCCGGCAGAACGCCAGCGACGGCTCCAAGATGGGATCTCGTGGATACAGAAGGTTACGGTGGCAGAAATATTTCTTTGGTGCATCCCTGGATGTTTTCGGGGTATGTAGGCTTATATAGGAGGAAGAAGTAAGTCGGTGGCCGCCCGAGGGGCCCGCAAGATAGGGGGGCACGCCCTATGGGGGGGGGGGGCGCCCTACCCTCTCGTGGCTGCCTCGGTTGCTTCTTGACTTGCACTCCAAGTCCTCTGGATCATGTTGGTTCCAAAAATCACGCTCCCGAAGGTTTCATTCCGTTTGGACTCCGTTTGATATTCCTTTTCTTCGAAATACTGAAATAGGCAAAAAAAACAGCAATACGGGCTGGGCCTCCGGTTAGTAGGTTAGTCCCAAAAATGATAATAATGTGTAAAATAAAGCCCATAAACATCCTAAACAGGTAATATAATAGCAAGGAACAACAAAAAATTATAGATACGTTGGAGACATATCAAGCATCCCCAAGCTTAATTCCTGCTCATCCTCAAGTAGGTAAATGATAAAAACAGAATTTTTGATGTGGAATGCTACCTAGCATAATTCTTAATATAATTTTCTTTAATGTAGCATGAATGTTCAGATCCAAATGACTCAAGATAAAAGCTTATAAAACATAAAAATAATAATGCTTCAAAGCATACTAGCAAATAATCATGTCCTATCAAAATAACATAGCCAAAGAAAGCTTATCCCTACAAAATCATATAGTTAGGCCATGCTTCATTTTCATTACACAAAATACTCCCATCATGCACAAACCCGATGATGAGTCGAGCAATTGGTTCATACTTTTTAACGCGCTTCAGCTTTTCAACTCTTACGCAATACATGAGCGCAAGCCATGGACATAGCACTACGGTGGTCTAATATGGTGGTTGTGAGGACAAAAAGTGGGAGAAGATAGTCTCACATCAACTAGGAGTATCAACGGGCTATGGAGATGCCCATCAATAGATATCAATGTGAGTGAGTAGGGATTTCCATGCAATGGATGCACTAGAGCTTTAAATATATGAAAGCTCAACAAAAGAAACTAAGTGGGTGTGCATCCAACTTGCTTGCTCACGAAGACCTAGGGCATTTTTAGGAAGCCCATCATTGGAAGTTCTATAATGAAAAATTCCCACTAGTATATGAAAGTGACAACATATGAGACTCTCTATCATGAAGATCATGGTGCTATTTTTGAAGCACAAGTGTGGAAAAAGAGATAGTAGCAATTGTCCCTTCTCTCTTTTTCTCTCATTTTTTCTTTTTTTCTTTCTTTTTTCTTTCTTTTTTTCTTTTTTTCTTTTTTTTCTTTTCCTTTTTTTATTTTCTTTGTGGGCTTCTTTAGCCTCTTATATTTTTATAAAGTCCAAAGTCCCATCCCGACTTGTGGGGGATAGTCTTCATCATCCTTTCCTCACTGGGACAATGCTCTAATAATGAAGATCATCACACTTTTATGGATTTACAACTCAAGAATTACAACTCAAAGCTAGAACAAAATATGACTCTATATGAATGCCTCCGGCGGTGTACCGGGATATGCAATGAATCAAGAGTGACATGTATGAAAATTATGAAGGTGGCCTTGCAACAAATACAATGTCAACTATATGATCATGCAAAGAGCAATATGACAATGATGAAACGTGTCATAATAAACGGAACGGTGGAAAGTTGCATGGCAATATATCTCGGAATGGCTATGGAAATGCCATAATAGGTAGGTATGGTGGCTGTTTTGAGGAAGGTAAATAATGTATTTATGCTACCGACGAAAATTGTGCGGTAAAATAGAGGCTAGCTAAGTGGAAGGATGAGTGTGCGTATATCTATGGACTCACATTGGTCATAAAGAACTCATATACTTATTGCAAAAATCTACTTAGCCCTTGAAGCAAAGTACTACTACGCATGCCCCAAGAGGGATAGATTGGTAGGAAAAATCCATCGCTCGTCCCCGACTGCCACTCATAAGGAAGACACTCAAAAGAGCACCTCATGCAACACATTTTTCACACAACTTTTACCATACATGCATGCTACGGGACTTGCCAACTTCAAAAAAAGTATTTCTCAATTTCATAATTATCCACTAGCATGACCCTAACATTACTACCTTTATATCTCAAAACAATTATCAAGCATCAAATTGATCCTAGCATCCAATTCATTTTCTATGATAGTTTTTATTATACCCAACTTGGATGCTCATCATTCTAGGACCAAATTCATAACCAAGGCAAATACCATGCTGTTTTAAGAAACTCTCAAAATAATATAAGTGAAGCATGAGAGAATAGCAATTTCTTCAAAATTAATCCACCGCCATGCTCTAAAACATATAAGTGAAGTACTAGAGCAAAAAACTATCAAGCTCAAGAGGTATAAGTGAAGCACATAGAGTATTCTAGCAAATTCTAATCAAATAGGCTTCTCCCAAAAGGTGTGTACAGCAAGGATTATTGTGGTAAACTAAAAAGCAAATACTAATATAATACACGACGCTCCAAGCAAAACGCATATCATGTGGCGAATAAAAATATAGCTCCAAGTAAAGTTACCAATGAACGAAGACGAAAGAGGGGATGCCTTCCCGGGGCATCCCCAAGCTTAGGCTTTTGGCCATCCTTGAATATCTTGGGGTGCCTTGGGCATCCCCAAGCTTAGGCTTTTGCCACTCTTTATTCCATAGTCCATAAAAGCTTTACCCAAAACTCGAAAACTTCACAACACAAAACTCAACAGGAAATCTTATAAGCTCCGTTAGTGAAACAAAACAAAACCACCACATAAGGTACTGTAATGAACTCATTCTTTATTTATTTTGATGTTAAACCTACTATATTCAAAGTTTTATATGGTTCATACCCTTACATACTAGCCATAGATGCATCGAAATAAGCATACAACACACGAAAGGCAGAATCTATCAAAAACAGAACAGTCTGTATCAATCTGTAACTAACGCAAACTTATGGAACATTAAAAATCCTACCAAAATAGGACGTCCTAAACAATTTGTTGATTGATCAGAAGCAAAAAGAATCAATGGAAAATCTCGTTCCTGTGATTTATTTAATTTTTTATCGTGAGTGCAAAGTTTCTGTTTTTCAGCAGAATCAAATCAACTATCATCATAGGTTAAACTATAGGTTCTACTTGGCACAAACACTAATTAAAAGATAAAAACACATGTAAACAGAAAGTAGAAACAAAATTTAACACTAAACAGGAACAAAAACAAAGAACATAAAGAAAATTGGGTTGCCTCCCAACTAGCGCTATCGTTTAACGCCCCTAGCTAGGCATAAAAGCGAAGATAGATCTAAGTAGTGCCATCTTTGGCACTTGGCTCATAGGTGTCTCGCATGATATATTCATAAGGTAATTTGACTTTATTTTTTGGAAAGTGGTCCATGCCTTTCTTTAATGGAAATTGGAATCTAATATTCCCTTCCTTCATATCAATATTCGCACCAATCGTTCTAAGGAAAGGTCTACCAAGAATAATAGGGCAAGAAAGATTGCAAACTATATCAAGAACGATAAAATCAACAGGCACCAAATTTCTTTTTGCAACAATAAGGACATAATTGATCCTTCCTATTGGTATTTTAATGGTGGAATCCGCAAGGTGCAGATTTAAAGAGCAATCATCAAGATCATGGAAACCTAGAATATCACATAAAGTTTTTGGAATCGTGGAAACACTAGCACCCAAATCACACAAAGCAAAACACTCATAATCTTTAATTCTAATCTTTATAGTAGATTCCCACTCATCATTAAATTTTCTAGGTATAGAAACTTCCAAAAGTTTTTCATCAAAAGATTGCATCAACAGATCAACGATATGTTTGGTAAAAGCTTTATTTTGACTATAAGCATGTGGAGAATTAACAACGGATTGCAACAAGGAAATAAAACTTTCTAAAGAACAATTATCATAATAAAATTCCTTGAAATCCGAGATAGTGGGTTCAATGTTATTTAAAGTCATGACCTCTCCAATACCACTTTTACCAAATTTAGCATCAAGATCTAAAAACTCTGAATTTTTGGGACGCCTTTTAGGTAAAGTTGACTCATCTTCAGTCCCATAATTTTCAAGATTCATATTGCAAAACAAAGATCTAATAGGGGACACATCAATAACTTTAAGATCTTCATCATTATTTTCATGGAAACTAGAAGAACACGCTTTTATAAAGCTATCTTTCTTAGCACGCAATCTAGCGGTTCTTCCCTTGCACTCGTGAATGGAAATTCTCATTACTTTGAGAGACTCATTGATATCATGCTTAGGATGAGAAGATCTAAGTTTAAGAGAATCAACATCAAGCGAAAGTCTATCAATGTTCCTAGCCAAATCATCAACTTTGAGCAATTTTTCTTCAAGCAAAGCATTAAAATTCTTTTGAGAAATCATAAATTCTTTCACACTATTCTCAAAATCATAGGGCATCTTATTAAATTACCATAAGAATTATTGTAAGAATTTCCATAATTATTAGAGGAATTACTAGGGAACGGTCTAGAATTAAAGTTTCCTCTATAAGCATTGTTTCCAAAACTATTCCTACCAACAAAATTCACATCCATAGATTCATTATTATTCTCAATCAAAGTAGACAAAGGCATATCATTTGGATCAAGAGGAGTATTTTTAGTAGCAAAAATTTTCATAAGTTCATCCATCTTTCCACTCAAAACATTGATTTCTTCTATAGCATGCACTTTTTTACTAGTAGATCGTTCGGTGTGCCATTGAGAATAATTTTCCATAATATTATCAAGAAGTTTTGTAGCATCTCCTAACGTGATTTCCATAAACGTGCCTCCCGCGGTCGAATCTAAGAGATTCCTAGAAGCAAAGTTCAAACTGGCATAAATATTTTGTATGATCATCCATAAATTCAAACCATGAGTAGGGCAATTGCGAATCATCAATTTTATTCTTTCCCAAGATTGGGCAACATGCTCATGATCAAGTTGTTTAAAATTCTTAATATCGTTCCTAAGAGTGATGATCTTAGTGGGAGGAAAATACTTAGAGATAAAAGCATCTTTGCACGTGTTCCAAGAATCAATACTATTTTTAGGCAAAGACAAAAGCCAAACTTTAGCACGATCTCTAAGTGAAAACGGAAATAACTTCAATTTAACAATATCATTATCCGTATCTTTTTTCTTTTGCATATCACACAAATCAACAAAGTTGTTTAGATGAGTAGCGACATCTTCACTAGGAAGGCCGGTGAATTGATCGTTCATAACAAGATTCAGCAAAGCGTTATTGATTTCACAAGACTCGACATCATTAAGAGGATCAATCGGAGTACTAAGGAAATCATTATTATTGGTATTCGAGAAATCACACAATTTGGTATTATCTTGCGCCATGGCAACAAGTAATCCAACACACAAGCAAACAAAAAAGGCAAACGAAAGAGAGGAGGAGATTGGGCAAGAGAGGGGTAATAAAACAACAAGGGTGAAGTGGGGGAGAGGAAAATGAGAGGCAAATGGCAAATAATGTAAATGCGAGGGATATGAGTTTGTGATGGGTACTTGGTATGTCTTGACTTGAGCGAGACCTCCGCGGCAACGGCGCCAGAAATCCTTCTTGCTACGTCTTGAGCTTGCCTTGGTTTTCCTTGAAGAGGAAAGGGTGATGCAGCAATAGTAGCGTAAGTATTTACCTTAGTTTTTGAGAACCAAGGTATCAATCCAATAGGAGGATCCTCAACATGTCCCACGAACCTACACAAACAAACAAAGAACTCGCAACCAACGCAATAAAGGGGTTGTCAATCCCTTCACGGCCACTTGCGAAAGTGAGATCCAATAGAGACAATAAGATAAGATAAATATATTTTTGGTATTTTATAATATAGATGCAGAAAATAAAGATGCAATTCAAAGCAAATTGGAAGCAAATATGATAAGAGATAGATCCATGGGCCATAGGTTTCACTAGTGGCTTCTCTCAAGATAGCATAAGTATTACGGTGGGTGAACAAATTACTGTCGAGCAATTGATAGAAAAGCGAATAATTATAATGTTTTCTAGGCATGATCATGTATATAGGCATCATGTCCGCAACAAGTAGACCGACTCCTGCCTGCATCTACTACTATTACTCCACACATCGACCGCTACCCAGCATGCATCTAGAGTTTTAAGTTCATAAGAACAGTGTAACGCATTAAGCAAGATGACATGATGTAGAGGGATAAACTCAAGCAATATGATATAAACCCCATCTTTTTATCCTCGATGGCAACAATACAATACGTGTCTTGCATCCCTTTCTGTCACTGGGTAAGAACACCGCAAGATTGAACCCAAAGCTAAGCACTTCTCCCATGGCAAGAAAGATCAATCTAGTAGGCCAAACCAAACCGATAATTCAAAGAGACTTGCAAAGATAACTCAATCATATAAAAGAATTCAAAGAAGATTCAATTATTATCCATAGATAAACTTGATCATAAACCCACAATTCATCGGATCTCGACAAACACACCGCAAAAAGAGATTACATCGAATAGATCTCCACAAGAGAGGGAGAGAACCTTGTATTGAGATCCAAAAATAGAGAAGAAGCCATCTAGCTAATAACTATGGACCCAAAGGTCTATGGTAAGCTACTCAAAACTCATAGGAAGGGCTATGGTGTTGATGTAGAAGCCCTTCGTGGTGGAATCCCCCTCCGGCAGAATGTCGGTGACGGTTCCAAGATGGGATCTCGTGGATACAGAAGGTTACGATGGAGGAAATATTTCTTTGGTGGCTCCCTAGATGTTTTCGGGGTATGTAGGCTTATATAGGAGGAAGAAGTACGTCGGTGGCCTCCTGAGGGGCCCACGAGATAGGGGGCGCGCCCTATAGGGGGGGTTGCCCTAGCCTCTCGTGGCTGCCTCGGCTGCTTCTTGACTTGCACTCCAAGTCCTCTGGATCACGTTCGTTCCAAAAATCATGCTCCCGAAGGTTTCATTCTGTTTGGACTCCGTTTGATATTCCTTTTCTTCGAAATACTGAAATAGGCAAAAAAACAGCAATACGGGCTGGGCCTTCGGTTAGTAGGTTAGTCCCAAAAATGATAATAATGTGTAAAATAAAGCCCATAAACATCCGAAACAGGTAATATAATAGCATGGAACAATAAAAAATTATAGATACGTTGGAGACGTATCAGGCGAGCGAAGAAGCTTCTTCTCATGTGGCCGAGCAGTGAGCGGGGGGATATGGTACGCGCGAGCTACCAAGGAAGATGGCGTGGGCGGGTGAGCAGTGAGCGTGGGTAAATGGTGTGCGGCCGACGATGGGGAAAAGAGGAGGAATAAGAAGAGAGGAGGAAGAAGAGTGGAAGACGGGGAAGAAAGTGCATTAAATCTCAATTCTACTAGTACTACTACCAGGATATACCGTCCTTCGGGGTGTAAATAGTTACACCGATAACATGTGGGTCTACCACAAGAGGGCCCATATGTCAGTTAATGGAGGACAGAGGTGCGCAGGCTTATTTTTGCGGAAGCGTGCTGTACTGGCAAACATGATGGCAGTACTCGGTAAGGCTGATTTAGTAACACCAATACGCTGGTTCAGCTTATTAATTACGTGTCCCATCTGCTGCAGCGTGTATTGTCACTTTACTGCGAAGACTAGTTGAATAGTTCTCTCTGATCGAGATGGGGATTAATGGATCGCGAGGACTTCCTTTCTACAGTATCCCTATGCCTCTACGCTCACTTCACTCATTTTGCTCCGTACCTAGTCACTTGTTGAAATCCGTAGAAAGACAAATACTCCATATTTAGGAACAGAGGGAGGCTTTTACTCCGTATTTGGGAACAGAGGGAGTATCACCATATGGAGGGAACATAGGAAGCTTGAAATATGAACATGTCAATGGGAGGGAGTAAGCCCCATGCATGCATGCATGCATGCAACATGCAACACTCACACGTACACATGGACGCACGCAACACTCACACACCCATGCGGCACACAGCACACGACACAGCACACACGCTCACGCTCAAGTGCTCAACCTACTCCATACGTCCGTGAAAGACTGTACATTAGAGATTTACACATTGACCAGGGCATAATTAACGCCCAAAAGTAGCAGCCTTATGTGTGCATGCGACCATTGAGAGAAGAAGATTAAATGAAGGCCGTTGCATGCTGTCATTAAGGATAGAGATGTAGCCTATACCTACATCACAAGTTGGTGCATTAGTCAATCAATATCAATTTAGATTAAAGGCTAAATGCATTGGAAGTGTAGATGTACATCATGTACTACACTCTTTGTTTTTTAGCCGATGTACACTCTTTGTTAGAAGACCGAGGGAGTACACGTGCATGCACTCACATACACATCCAGGGTGGTTCACGTGCAAGGGTTGGACTACTGCCGCACCTGCGTAAAGTTTTGTTTAACTGATTTCTTTGCTCTGCCAACTGACAGGTGGGACCCAGAAACCAGGTGACAATTTAACCAGTCAACAAAGTGCCACGTCGACTATGTGGCCGGTCAGTAGGGTGCAATACGGTGCTCTACAATGATCTAGTGCTCGTATAATCACCGCAAAACTATATATAGTGACTGTAAAGAGCGTATTGTTACATACATTGACCGCCAGTATATTTTTCTCGTTTCAAATTAAGCCATATTAATCGGAAAGGACGCAGTATGGACTACTAGTACTAGTACTTCTTTGATGTGTCCCGTCAACTCGCCGAACGAGGAGAATCTTGCTTAGTACGCCGTCTCCCCCGCCCACGCGCGTGGTGGTTCGCAGGACAAGGAGAGGGTTTTGAGTCTTTTGACTACAGCGCCCTCTCGCTCTCCCTCTCCCTCTCCCTCGCCCTCGCCCTCGCAGTGGATCACGAAGACTTCCTTTCTACAGTATCCCTATGCCTCTATGCTCACTTCACTCATTTTCCTCCATATTTGTGAAAAGAGGGAGGCTTTTACTCCGTATTTGGGAACAGAGGGAGTATCACCATATGGAGGGAACAGAGGAAGCTTGAAATATGAACATGTCAATGGGAGGGAGTAAGCCCCATGCATGCATGCATGCATGCAACATGCAACACTCACACGTACACATGGACGCACGCAACACTCACGCACCCATGCGGCACACAGCACACGACGCAACACACACGCTCACGCTCAAGTGCTCAACCTACTCCCTACGTCCGTGAAAGACTGTACATTTAGATATTTACACATTGACCAGGGCATAATTAACGCCTAAAAGTAGCAGACTTATGTGTGCATGAGACCATTGAGAGAAGAAGATTAAATGAAGGCCGTTGCATGCTGTCATTAAGGATAGACATGTAGCCTGTACCTAGAGCACAAGTTGGTGCATTAGTCAATCAATATCGATTTAGATTAAAGGCTAAATGCATTGGAAGTGTAGATGTACATCATGTACTACACTCTTTGTTTTTTAGCCGATGTACACTCTTTGTTGGAAGACCGAGGGAGTACACGTGCATGCACTCACATACACATCCAGGGTGGTTCGCGCGCAAGGGTTGGACTACTGCCGCGCCTGCGTAAAGTTTTGTTTAGCTGATTTCTTTGCTCTGCCAACTGACAGGTGGGACCCAGAAACCAGGTGACAATTTAACCAGTCAACAAAGTGCCACGTTGACTATGTGGCCAGTCAGTAGGGTGCAATACGGTGCTCTACAATGAGCTAGTGCTCGTATAATCACCGCAAAACTATATATAGTGACTGTAAAGAGCGTATTGTTACATACATTGACCGCCAGTATATTTTTCTCGTTTCAAATTAAGCCATATTAATCGGAAAGGACGCAGTATGGACTACTAGTACTAGTACTGCTTTGATGTGTCCCGTCAACTCGTCGAACAAGGAGAAGCTTTCTTACTACGCCTCTTCCTCGCCCACGCGTGTGGTGGTTCGCAGGACGAGGAGAGGGTTTTGACTACATCGCCCTCTCCCTCTCCCTCTCCCTCGCCCTCGCCCTCGCGGTGGACGTGCAGCAGTTCAATCTGTGTCAGATTGCCAGAAGCATATTGTACTGTAGTATCATCACTGTTGGACCTTCCGAAGAGGCAAAGAGCCAAGTGCAAGGTTCACACGAGTACGAACTATTAAACCTCCCGAAGAGGCAAAGAGCCGAGCACAAGGTTTTATAGGAGTTGTCGTCCTAGTAGGAGTGTACTACAACTATAGCGAATGATGCTACTATATGATGCCGCCACGTCATGTATATCCAAAGCCGTGCCACCTTTTTTTTCTCAAAGATCGTGTTGGAGCCCGTGCAACAACCACACAAGTTGCACGTACACATAACACATTTACTAGTAATAAATTCTAAAGAACAAATGCCAGTATACCACACAAGTTTATCTCCAATTCATGTGATAAATTTGTGCACGACTAGTCTACATATATTCACAGCGCTACCGTTCACAATTACCGTACTTCACTTACACGTTATAGATGGGCTACATGTCCTCCTCCAGGTTCCAGTCCTAGGTGTTCTTCATGGATGGCACGATCCATAGCGGTGGGCAACGGGAATCATTGTCGCAGCTTTCTAGTCCGGTTCCACATGATGGAGACTCATCCAAGCTAAAGCGGCATAAATCAGGGATAGCGTGTCCCAGCATGTCGTTCATCCGGTGGTGCGCACTGAAGACACGACCATGCTTCATGAACAGCAGGCCTTCCGTGTCGTGCACAGAAGGTGGCATCCTATTCATAATGGGGTAGCTGTCCCCGATGAAAAGCGAGTACTCTCCAAGAGTGTTCCTCGGCACCCACGTAGCATCACGGGGGTCGAACTCGGCGCCGTTCATCTGGTACACGCGGCTTCCCAGATCTGGACACATGGTGACGTACATAGTCAAGGTCCATGCATAATAATGTTGTGCTCAAATATGGCGGTCAGTAATACTATGCAGCAAATAGTACTACTCCGGTATAGAGGAAGTAAAATAACCGGCTTATTATATATAGCCACTCTTGGCTACATGGATGAGATAGTAAGACATGGAAAAACAAAAATGGTGGCAGCTAGTGGGTTCAAGTGTTCAAGGGCCTAGCTAGCTATACGTGTCCTCCAAGGTAAAAAGTACTCCTACTAGTACTACTACCAAGTATACTACTAGTACAACAATGAAAGAGAAGGTGAGAGGGTTAAAAATGGAATACCTGGGTGGATGGTGACGGTCCGATCGTGGTAGATAGTGTGACCATGTTGCACATCAGTGGTACCATGGGTAACGACTGCTAAGATAGTTGATCCCAATATGCCAAAGTCAGCTACAAGGTTCCAGGTTAGACCGAATCGCGGATGCAAATGCATATCCAGGATCGGCGATCTTATTTTGATTGGGGGATGACTAGTCCTTGCAAAATAATGGAGTACCGTTAGGGATGCAAATGATGGTTTGTGTATTCCGTTTGTAATCTCCTGTACCGTAGGATGGCAACCAGATGAAACAAGTCCCCTGGCTTCTCACCGCGAAGATGCGGCCTAGATGGCGGATAGCGTCTTCGAACGTGTAGGGGTACAAATCTGCCGCCGCCAACATGCGCCAGCCTCTGCCGTTACCGCCTCTTGCATTGATGGCAATCCTTATGTCGAACACCGCGATGAGATAGTAATCGTCGTAGCCGCGTCGCTTTGTTGGCAGGTCCGCAATTTCTATCTTCTTCAATCTCATGTAGGCATCATCATACGTATTCAAGCCCAGCCAGTCCGGAAGGCCGATCCAATGGTGGAGAAGGGGTCTACCGGAACGGCCACACTGCTGTGGATGTTGTGCAAAATGATGGTGGTATCCGGCTGGAGGTATGCAAGCCAATCTTCATTGGCACTGACCCAGACCTATATATAAGATGGTGGGCAGCAGAGAAATTACGGGATGTGTCGTGGAATTAACACGTCAGATGTCCTTAGTGTCAGGACTTAGTCGCGAGGCCAACGCATCTATGTGGTAGCTTGAGAGGGGTTGATCGGGACGAGAGACGCAACACGCAAGACAAGGATTTAGACAGCTTCGGGCCCCGGGAAACATCATCCGGTAATAACCCTACATGCTATTTGTGGCTAGGTCTCATTATGCTCATCAGAGGGGTCGCCGTAAGCCGGCTCCCCCTTTGTGTCTAGCCCTAGAAATTGTTCTTGTTGCTTGTCCCTCTTTGGGAAGCCCTGCCCCTCCGTATATAAGTTAGAGGGGCGGGTTACATGTGGAGTCCTAGTAGGACTAGAACCAGCCTATCTTGTACTACAAGCCGGACTCAAGTCCGGGTCTTGACTCCTTGTAAGGGAGATATTCCTCACGCCTTTCCTCTTAAGCCGGCCTATCATAACGTAGGCCGGCCTTCTGGGCCTTGAGCCTCCTGGGCCCCCGGGTCTTGTCGCTCCTCTGATCCGCTTGCCAGGCCACCCATAAGTCGCCAGGATCGGGCGGGTCACTTAGTGTGTCGTCCAGTCAGGGCGGGTCATTAGTGAGTCGCCAAGTCCGGCCGGGTTATACTTCCAGCCGTGCTACACCGTGGGGTATATCCCCGACATTAGCCCCCAAGTTTAGCTTGGATTTATCCATGGTAAACTTATGCTGCAAAATAAACACAATAACAAATTTGACAGGTTGTGCCCCGGGTTAAGAATTCTTGTAAACCGGCCCCTGAACATCCTTAAGTCCTTGTTATTTCCTTCTTCTAGAAAAATCCAGGTCAATACACCAGCTTCACAATCAATTTGTTTGTAGAAGAAATATTGCAAACAAATAATCCATCTGAGTCGGCTTCCAAAGCGCCTGCTTAAGAAATATTGGTCTTGAAATACTCATATGATATTCAGCTGGTTTGAAAATATAGAACTGGCCGATCTATAATTTCCAATCACCGGGCTATAAAAACTGATAATTCCTGGTCATGATTGTTTCCAACGCTGGTTCATGATTGTTACCAATGCCGGTTCATGATTATTGATGACGCCGGGTTATGATTGTTGCACACACCGGGTCATAATGATTGGTGATGTCGGGTCAATCTGGTTTGCTCAAAACTGAAAATTGGAAGATTGGAAGATATTTCTCCCTTATATCCATATTACCTGTAGCCCCCAAGTGCCGGGTCGTCATGCTTGCAGCAACCTGGGACTTGAAATTGCCTTATGCTCATAAAAACTTCAACCAGTGTAGCCCCCAAGGGCCGGGTCATTATGCAATAATGAGCAGGGACTTTATAGATATAACCATGTAAACTTGAACAGCAATGTGTAGCCCCCAAGGGCCGGCTTAGTAAGATAATACTAAGCTAGGACTTTATATATACTTCATTGATAATAACATCATATGATGTAATCTCCACCACGGGGCTTGAACCCACGTCCACAAGGTTAAGAGCTTTGTGCTTTACCAACTGAGCAATGGATCCTTCAATATAATGGATTTAAAACTTATGTACCTTGAACTGTTGACAGGAGCAATTGGTAGCCCCCAAGGGCCAATTCATTTAGAATGTGATGAGTCGGGTCTTCAATAAGTTGAGCAAAAAATGACTTTGCATTAGCCTCCAAGTGCCATGGTGCATGCTGGTAGTGACATGGGACTTGCATATTTGATATAATCCCAATCTGAATAATATAGCCCCCAAGTGCGGGGTCGTAAGCCTGCAGCGACTCGGGACTATTACTTCCATTGTAGAATAAATCATATCCATTGATAAAAAGAATAGCCGTTGCGCTAGAGCGACTTTGAAAACCTCAATCATAACACTGGCTATTGATAATCACAATAGAAATCCAGTCATGTTGGCTATTCGAGATTTGAATAATATAATCCGGTATGAAAACCTCAATCATTCAATATCATCATGAAAATTCAGCTAGTTTTGGCTATTAAAGATTTGAATACCTCATCGGTTGACAAGTAAATCCGGAGTTTAAATACCTGGCGGCTCTTGGCCGATGATGACTTAATGCACATTCATTGTAAGCCGGAATTTTTGTAACCCGGTGGCTTATAGCCTTTGAGAAAAATCCAGAATTGATAATTATTTTGAAGCATCAAGTTTGGTAATGAGCTTGAACTTAATCATTTACATGTCATATTCCTGCAAATCCTGCAAAGAGTTTAAACAACATATGCCCTGGTGACTTAACGTCAAAAGCTAGGGCGGGTAACCACCCAAATGTAGTCTTATCCTGCACACAAGTAGATCACAAGATCCCTATGATCCGTTGAATGATACTGCCGGCTTATGTGACCCGGACAGTGAAGTCAAGTCTGTAAGAGCCGGCACATATGATATTTGTGACAACTCAAATACTTGCGATTGTATAAAAACAGATAAATTTTTTGAGGCTTCTGATTCAAATACGACCAGTAAACCGTTCCAAAGGGGTTAAGCTAAGATTCGAATACGATCATATCGCCCCCAATGGCGTTGGCGTTGCTGATCAAAGTGGGTATCGACAGCTATGTTCTCTTTGGTTCGAATACGACCTATGTTTGAACAAGAAGCCTCCAAATGACCACTGTGATATTGAATTTGTACTGCCGGTTTACATGACCTGTGTAATAAGGGTGATAACCCAATCCTTAGAAGCCAATGCTTCCATATAAATGATGGTTGTCATAAGCTGGCGATTTATAGTCAAAAGCCAAGCCGGGTTAATCATAAAACACTTATATACATTTGAGATATAATCCCAAAAAGGTCTTAAGTTAAGTAATTGTGGCTGCAATAAACTTTACCCGAGATAGAATAAAACTTTTTAAGGTTTCTGATTCGGATACGATCAGTAGACCGTTCCAAAGGGGTTAAGCTAAGATTCGAATACGATCATATAGCCCCCAGTGGCTTTGGCGATGCCGATCAAGTGGGTATCGACAACTATGTTGTCTTTGGTTCGAATACGACCTATGTTTGAACAGGAAGCCCCCAAGTGACCATATGATTTGTTTAATGATGCTGATTCGTATACGATCCACGTCAGACCCAAAGGGGTTAAGCTATGATTCAAATATGATCAAGAAGCCCCCAAGTGGGTTTGGCAGTATGCCGATCAAGCGGGTATCGACAACTATGTTCTCTTTGGTTCGGATACGACCTATGTTTGAACAGGAAGCCCCCAAGTGACCATAATAAGATAATCCGTAATGCAGGATACCTATGTTTAAACTACGCATCATGGCAGCAAGTTCTTTTTGGCACCCTGTAATCTTTCTGAGAACTCGAACTTGCGAGAGATTAATTCTTTTTGAACCGGAAGTTTAAACCGGATTTGAAAGCTTAAAAACTTCGTAAGAGATAAATTTACCTTGAGCCGGATTTTAAACTAGATATTAAGAGTGTCAGTGCTTTGTGGGAGAGAGATGTCTCTTGAACCGGATTTTAAACCAGAGTCCTTCTTTTTAAGCCGGAAATTTTCTGACAGCCTTTAAATTTTTCACCAATATAGCGGTAGCCTCTGGAACCGGGTTACCTTCCCTCCAATGACCCGGAGTTCTTGAATCCATTGAAACCGGCTAATTTTGCCGAGTCATATCATTGTAGCCCTCGAGTCTCAAGACGACTGAGGAGTTGGCTTGAGATTCTCCATAATTAACCGTGATATAGACCGGTTTGAATCCTGCATGGGACAATCTTGCAAACCAAAGTAATTGCTCTTTTGAAATATAGAATATATTGGATGGATTTCACCTGATATGTTTAGGCTAGTGATTATCCACAGAAGGTTGAGGTGATTGCGGTGGGTTATAAATGACCCCGTACGAACCGTGTCAGCAACTCGGCCAATGGTTCCTTCCAACTGGCTGTTTGAAGTTAACCAAACCGTAGTGCCGGCGACTTGTGCACTTATCCATTGAGCCATCCAGTGCAGACGGCGGTTGATAATATATGATAATTTGCCTCCAATTTGTTGGAAGAGAAACCGGGCTTCCCAAGTAGTGACTCTCTCATACTCAATAAACAGCTCATTTGGAAAAATGCGGCCCGGTGTGTTGATGTAGACCAAGCCGCGAGAAACGAACGGTAAAGACGACCGTAACATCAGAGGCGGCATAGACAGATGAAATGGCCATAGCTTTGTAAAACGGTGCGGACGGGCAAGTTGTCCTCCTTTTTGTAAACCGGCGTGGCCGCGAGAGACGGCCACAGCATTGTAAGCCGGCGCGGTTGCGAGAGACGGCCACCGCGTTGTAAGCCGGTGCGGGAATCCGTTTGAGGAACGATGACCACCTATGCCAAAAGATGTTGGCATGCCTCTGTCTCCGCGGTATAATATCACTTTTTGTCATAAATAATTGCCCTGCATAAACAATATTGCAGACCAAGGCAAAGATAAACTTGTTCTTTGAATAAAACAACATGTGCCAATAAAATATATTTTAGATGGATATCACCTGATGTGCTAGGCCGGAAATAATCCGCCATGAAATTGATAATTGCTAGGTGAAGTTGAAGTCGCTCACGGGTAAACTGGTGCGGATGGGTGAGTTGGCCGCACCGTTTACAAGCCGGTACGGACAGCGAGTCGGCCACGACGTTTGTAAGCTGGCGTGGACACATGAACCGGCCGCGAGGGCGGATGGGCGAGTCTTCTGTGGCGTTGTAAAGCAGCACGGACGGGCGAGTCAGCTGGCGCATTTGATGTAAACTGGACCGCGACACGCGTGCCCATAAGCTGTGCGACACAGCTGATTCGTCCGGTTAACCGTGATGCTGTAAGCTGGTGCTGACGGGCGAGTCAATCACGAAGACTGATCCGGAGGCAGGTCGCTCGTGCATGTTAACTCCCCCTTCCCCATTTTTTTAAACACCCGGGTTTTTGAATCACGCGTCTGCTGTCTGAACCGCGCTTCATGGCGACTCAAAAGATTGTTGGAAGTGACGCAAAAACGTGAGCAAAAAACTCTTGAGCTGAATAGATCTGCGAGCATAAAATAGCACGAGCAGACAACATATGTTTTTGTATAATATGCAGCTAATACGTAAAGCAATTTAAGGGAGACGAGTGCACCTGATTACATCCGTAGACATCCGTAGTGTAATTTGGAAACAAGGCGCGGCGGTGTGGCCGGGGTGACTCGACGCGCCAGCGAGGTAACTTGGTGGCGGCAACTTGTGGCAGCAGAACTGCAATGACAGCCGGCATTTTGCAGGCAACAATCGTCGGCCGGCGGCTTACGTCAGTGGCGGAGACGACTTAAGGCCGGGGCGGCTTTTAGGACCAGGCCGTGGCGGCTCACGCACACCGGAGCAGATAACCGTGCGTCCAAAGTGGCTCGGCGAAGATGTGCAGAGTCCGGGTCGTGGTTGAGTTGACCCGCCCCCTTTTTTTCCTTTGTTGCTCACATGAAGACCCTGGAGTTGATTCCATCGGGATGTGTATCCTGGGATTTTTCTTCATGGAACGGTAATAGCTCGGCTGACTGGACCGCCGCTTTTTGGATGTAGTAACCGTCGGATTAGGTCACCAGACCTATAGAGGAATTTGCTGATCACTCTGGTTTCGATCTTAGCGAGTTGTATGGTAACCCGTGGCTATGAACAGACCATAATCTTAATTTTCTTGTTGGACGGGCCTCCAATCTGACTACTCGTCTTTGGGATATTGTAAATCTTTCCGCGACGATTCTTCTTCATCTGACCAATCACGAGTTTCTCGATGCCTAAAAGAAATCCCTTAAAGAACTCAACACCACCGTGCGCGGGCCCCACGGTGGGCGCCAACTGTCGTGGAATTAACACGTCAGATGTCCTTAGTGTCAGGACTTAGTCGCGAGGCCAACGCATCTATGTGGTAGCTTGAGAGGGGTTGATCAGGACGAGAGACGCAACACGCAAGACAAGGATTTAGATAGCTTCGGGCCCCGGGAAACATCATCCGGTAATAACCCTACATGCTGTTTGTGGCTAGGTCTCATTATGCTCATCAGAGGGGTCGCCGTAAGCCGGCTCCCCCTTTGTGTCTAGCCCTAGAAATTGTTCCTGTTGCTTGTCCCTCTTTGGGAAGCCCTGCCCCTCCGTATATAAGTTAGAGGGGCGGGTTACATGTGGAGTCCTAGTAGGACTAGAACCAGCCTATCTTGTACTACAAGCCGAACTCAAGTCCGGGTCTTGATTCCTTGTAAGGGAGATATTCCTCACGCCTTTCCTCTTAAGCCGGCCTATCATAACGTAGGCCGACCTTTTGGGCCTTGAGCCTCCTGGGCCCCCGGGTCTTGTCGCTCCTCTGATCCGCTTGCCAGGCCACCCATAAGTCGCCAAGATCGGGCAGGTCACTTAGTGTGTCGTCCAGTCAGGGCGGGTCATTAGTGAGTCGCCAAGTCTGGCCGGGTTATACTTCCAGCCGGGCTACACCGCAGGGTATATCCCCGATGGGATGGAAATGGAATAACTAAGTACTACATGATCAAACTCCATTACTGACCTGCTCATCGGACAAAATCTGATTACCTCTCAACATCGGCAACTCTAGCGGAGTCAACGTGCAACCATGGCCAGGGAGCGGTGGAATGTTCGAAGGATTGTCCCATAGAAGAACCTTCTCCTCGAGGACGCATGGAAGACCAACAAGCATGGCCTTTTCCCAAGCCTGTTTAAGCAGCGTCTTGAAAAAGTTGGTGCAGGAAGCACTGAGTCTTGCGGTGGTGAGGACGTCGGAGCAGCGTACGATTTCTCCCAGAGGATCGTCGTCCAAGGTCTCCCAGCCCTGACGAGGAGGAGAACCGCCTGGCAAATCCATGGGAGCAGCGACGAGCTGCCTTCTCTTCGGGGGGAGGGGAACTGGCGAGGAGGAGATAAGAGCGTAGTAACCGCAGGGCCTCGTCCCATCCAACTGTAGATCGTTCCTCAACAAAGGGGTGAGGCTATTATTTACTACTAGTACTAGCATTATGGAACATTATGGGATTGCATTATATTGTAAATAATAGCACTAGTAAGAATTTTTTGGCACTAGGTAGTAGTTTTTGGCGTGGATTAAGAAATTTTGGGTATGTTTTTGCCATTTTTTGTACACGCCAACTAGTGTCAAAAAACGTCTTACATTATGTGGCGGAGGAGTACGTACTCGTACTGTAGCAGTACCGGTACTACTTTTTCTCAACTAGTAGTGCGATGTACTATACTTCTTGTCTAGTCTAGTATAGTGCACCAGTTTTGAACTCTTGAATCTCAGGGCCAAGGAGCTACAGTTGGAAGTGGAGGGTACTATTGTTCTCTAGAACCATCGCTGTACTATCAATGCAGGGAAAGTACACTGATGCGTCTCAAACATATCTATAATTTTTGATTGTTCCATGCTATTATATTACCCCTTTTGGATGTTTATGGGCTTTATTCTACACATTTATATCATTTTTGGGACTAACCTACTAACCGGAGGCCCAGCCCATATTGCTGTTTTTTTGCCTATTTCAGTATTTCGAAGAAAAGGAATATCAAACGGAGTCCAAACGGAATGAAACCTTTAGGAGCATTATTTTTTGAACAAATCTGATCCGGAGAGCCTGGAGTGCAAGTCAAGAAAGCTCCGAGGGCCCCACGAGATAGGAGCCCCCCCTATAGGGCGTGCCCCCTGTCTCGTGGGCCCCTCGGGAGTCCACCGACGTACTTCTTCCTCCTATATATATCCACGGACACCGAAAACATCCAGGAGCACCACGAAACACAATTTCCACCGCTGTAACCTTCTGTATCCGCGAGATCCCATCTTGGAGCCTTCGCCGACACTCTGCCGGAGGGGGAATCGACCATGGAGGGCTTCTACATCAACATCCCTGCCCCTCCAATGAGTTGTGAGTAGTTTACCATAGACCTACAGGTCCATAGTTATTAGCTAGATGGCTTCTTCTCTCTTTTTGGACCTCAATACAATGTTCTCCCCCTCTCTTGTGGAGATCTATTTGATGTAATCTCTTTTTGCGGTGTGTTTGTCGAGATCCGATGAATTGTGGGTTTATGGTCAAGTTTATCTATGAATAATATTGGAATTTTCTCTGAATTCTTTTATGTATGATCGAGTTATCTTTGCAAGTCTCTTCTAATTATCAGTTTGGTTTGGCCTACTAGATTGATCTTTCTTGCCATGGGAGAAGTGTTTAGCTTTGGGTTCAATCTTGCGGTGATCTTACCCAGTGACAGAAAGGGTTGCAAGACACGTATTGTATTGTTGCCATCGAGGATAACAAGATGGGGTTTATATCATATTGCATGTGTTTATCCCTCTACATCATGTCATCTTGCTTAAGGCGTTACTCTGTTCTTATGAACTTAATACTCTAGATGCAGGCAGGAGTCGGTCGATGTGCGGAGTAATAGTAGTAGATGCAGACAGGAGTCGGTCTACTTGTTATGGACGTGATGCCTATATACATGATCATGCCTAGATAATCTCATAACTATGCGCTTTTCTATCAATTGCTCGACAGTAATTTGTTCACCCACCGTAATACTTATGCTATCTCGAGAGAAGCCTCTAGTGAAACCTATGGCCCCCGGGTCCATCTCTTATCATATTTGCTTTCAATCTACTTTTATTGCATCTTTACTTTCTGCATCTATATCACAAAATACCAAAAATATATTTATCTTATCATTCTTTCTCTATCAGATCTCACTTTCATAAGTGACCGTGAAGGTATTGACAACCCCTTTATTGCGTTGGTTGCGAGTTCTCGGTTTGTTTGTGTAGGTGCGTGGGACTTTTGAGGAGCCTCCTACTGGATTGATACCTTGCTTCTCCAAACCGAGGGAAATACTTACGCTACACTTTGCTGCATCACCCTCTCCTCTTCGGGGAAAATCAACACTAGCTCAAGACGTAGCAAGAAGGATTTCTGGCGCCGTTGCCGGGGAGGTCTTCTCTCAAGTCAAGACATACCAAGTACCCATCACAAACCCATCTCCCTCGCATTTACATTATTTGCCTCTCGTTTTCCTCTCCCCCCACTTCACCCTTGCCGTTTTGTTCGCCCTCTCTTTCCCAATCTCCTCCTCTCTTTTCGCTTGCCTCCTTTTGTGTGCTTGTTTGCTTGTTTGACCTTATGGCTGTGCCTAAGGGACCTGAACACCTTCTCAGAAGGATGGATGAGATTGAATCAAATATTAGAAGCTTTATGAATTTGCAATTTGAGCATAACAATTTCTTTAGAAAAGAGCTTAAGGAACAAAAAAGTTTTTTGGGGTTTATGAACAAAGAGCTTGATGATATGAATAAAGAATTATATGGTGTTAATGCTCAAATTACCCGGCTTGAAAATGCTATAGCCAAAATTTCTGACAAGCAAGCCACCTTAGTCAATAAGATGGCCGCTAAACCAGAAAAATTACATGAAAATAATGATGAGGATCTTAAAGTTATTGATGCGTCTCCGATTAGGTCTACGTTTTGCAAGATGAATTTTGATGATTATGGGAGTGATGATGAATCAACTTTGCCTAAAAGGCGTCCCAAAATTTCGGAATCTTTAGATCGTGATGTTAAATTTGGTAAAAGAGAGATTGGAGAATCTTCAACTTCTAATATTGAACCTACTATCTCAGATTTCAAGGAATTTGATTATGATAATTGCTCTTTAAAAGGTTGTATTTCCTTTTTGCAATCCGTTGTTAATTCTCCTCATGCTTATAGTCAAAATAAAGCTTTTACCAAACATATCGTTGATGCCTTGTTGCAATCTTATGATGAAAAAAGTGAATTTGGAAGTTTCTATACCTAGAAAACTTAATGATGAGTGGGAACCTACTATAAAGATTAGATTAAAGATTATGAGTATTTTGCTTTGTGTGATTTGGGTGCTAGTGTTTCCACGATTCCAAAAACTTTATGTGATATTCTAGGTTTCCATGATCTTGATGATTGCTCTTTAAATTTGCACCTTGCGGATTCCACCATTAAAAAGCCTATGGGAAGGATCAATGATGTTATTATTGTTGCAAATACAAATTTGGTGCCCGTAGATTTTATCGTTCTTGATATAGATTGCAATCTTTCTTGCCCTATTATTCTTGGTAGACCTTTCCTTAGAACTATTGGTGCAATTATTGATATGAAGGAAGGGAACATTAGATTCAAATTTCCTTTAAAGAATGGCATGGAGCACTTTCCAAGAAAGAAAGTCAAATTACCTTATGAATCTATCATGCGTGCTAATTATGAATCAAGTGCCAAAGATGGCACTAGTTAGATCTATCCTTGCTTTTATGCCTAGCTAGGGGCGTTAAACGATAGCGCTAGTTGGGAGGCAACCCAATTTTTCTTAATTTTTTTGTTTTTGCTCCTGTTTAGGAATAAATCTTGCATCTACTCTCTGTTTATATGTGTTTTTATCTTTTAATTAGTGTTTGTGCTAAGTAGAACCTATAGGATAACCTACGATGATAGTTGATTTGATTCTGCTGAAAAACAGAAACTTTGCGCTCACGAAAAAAATTCAATAAATCACAGGAACGTGCTTTTGCATTGATTCTTTTTGCTTCTGATCAATAGACAAATTGTCCAGTACGTCCTATTTTGGTAGGAGTTTTAGAGTTCCAGAAGTTTGCGTAAGTTACAGATTGCTACAGACTGTTCTGTTTTTGACAGATTCTGTTTTTCGTGTGTTGTTTGCTTATTTCAATGCATCTATGGCTAGTAAATTAGTTTATGAACCATAAGGAAGTTGGAATACAGTAGGTTTAACACCAAAATAAATAAATAATGAGTTCATTGCAGTACCTTATGTGGTGGTTTTCTTTTCTTTCACTAACGGAGCTTATTAGATTTCCTGTTGAGTTTTGTGTTGTGAAGTTTTTAAGTTTTGGGTAAAGCCTTTATGGACTTTGGAATAAAGGGTGGCAAGAGCCCAAGCTTGGGGATGCCCATGGCACCCCAAGATATTCAAGAGTAGCCAAAAGCCTAAGCTTGGGGATGCCCCGGGAAGGCATCCACTCTTTCGTGTTTGTTCATTGGTAACTTTACTTGGAGCTATATTTTTATTCGCTACATGATATGTGTTTTGCTTGGAGCGTCATGTATTATATTAGTCTTTGCTTTTTAGTTTACTGCAATCATCCTTTCTGTACACACCTTTTGGGAGAAGCCTATTTGATTAGAATTTGCTAGAATACTCTATGTGCTTCACTTATATCTTTTGAGCTTGATAGTTTTTGCTCTAGTGCTTCACTTATATCTTTTAGAGCACGATGGTGGTGTCTTAATTTTGAAGAAATTGCTAGTCTCTCATGCTTCACTTATATCATTTTGAGAGTCTTTTAGAACAGCATGGTATTTTCTATTGTTACAAAGTTGGTCCTAGAATGATGAGCATCCAAGTTGGGTATAATAAAAACTATCATAGGAAGTGAATTGGATGCTATGAGCAACTTGATACTTGATAATTGTTTTGAGATATGAAGGTAGTGATATTAAAGTTATGCTAGTTGGGTGATTATGAATTTAAAGAATGCTTGTGTTGAAGTTTGTGATTCCCGTAGCATGCACGTATGGTGAACCACTTTGTGATGAAGTTGGAGCACAATTTTATTTATTGATTGTCTTCCTTATGAGTGGCGGTCGGGGACGAGCGATGGTCTTTTCCTACCAATCTACCCCCCTAGGAGCGTGCGCGTAGTGCTTTGATTTTTGATGACTTCTAGATTTTTGCAACAAGTATATGAGTTCTTTTGATTAATGTTGAGTCCATGGATTATACGCACCCTTTCACCCTTCCACCATTGCTAGCCTCTTTTGTACCACGGAACTTTTGCCGGTATCATAAACCCTTTATTTACCTTCCTCAAAACGGCCACCATACCTACCTATTATGGCATTTCCATATCCATTCCGAGATATATTGCCATGCAACTTTCCACCATTCCGTTCATATGACACACATTACTTTTGTCATATTTCTCTTTGCATGATCATGTAGTTGACATCGTATTTGTGGCAAGGCTACCTTCATAATTTTCATACATGTCGCTCTTGAGTCATTGCATATCCCGGTACACCGCCGGAGGCATTCATATAGAGTCATATCTTGTTCTAGCTTTGAGTTTTAAATCCATAAAAGTGTGATGATCTTCATTATTAGAGCATTGTCCTCGTGAGGAAAGGATGATGAAGGCTATGATTCCCCCACAAGTCGGGATGAGACTTTGGACTTTACAAAAAAAGAGGAAAAGAGAAAAAGAAAAAAAGAGAAAGGCCAAAAAAGGCCAAAGAAAGAAAAAAGAGAAAAAAAAAGAAAAAAAAAGAGAAAACGAGAGAAAAAGAGAGAAGGGACAATGCTACTATCTCCTTTTCCACACTTGTGCTTCAAAATAGCATCATGATCTTCATGATAGAGAGTCTCATATGCTGTCACTCACTACTAGAATCAGGGATTTTGCCGTCTGCCAGATCTTTGTCGTCTGCTTGCGGACGGCAAAGAAGGTCTTTGCCATCAGCTACCAAACAACAGACGGCAAAGAACTGGCAGACGGCAAAGAAGGTCTTTGCCATCTGTCATTTCTTTGTCGTCAGCTGGCAGATGGCAAAGAATCTTTGCCATCTGTCAGCGGACGGCAAAGAGGTGCCACCGGATGCCTGTATACTACAACGGTCCACCCTACTCTTTGCCGTCTGCTCGCGGACGACAAAGATTCTTTGCCATCTGCTGGCGGACGGCAAAGAGGGGGCTATCTTTTTTTTTTGCGGTAAAAAAAACCCGTTGCCCCACCTCCTCTATCTCTATCCCCTCTCTCTCCGCCCCTATCTCTCTGCCCCACCCCTCTCTCTCTCTCTCCCGCTCGTCTCTCCCTCTCCCTCTCGCGAGAAGCTACGCTGGCCGATTCTGGCGGGATTCGACGACGCCCGCCCCACAGCCAAGAGCCTCCCGACCCCGCCTTCCTCGACCCTGCGCCACTGCGCCCCCTCGCCTCCTCCCGCCGGTGCGTGCTGCCACCTCACCGGAGCCCAGGAGCCCCGCCGCCTCGTGCTACCGCCTGCGCCGCGTCACGCGCCGCCACCTTCCCACAAGCTCGCCGCCCCGCCACGGAAGCCTCGTCGCCGGTCGCCCCGACCTCGAGATCCGCCTCCGCCATGGGAGCCGAGCACCGAGCTCCTCTGCGCCCCGCCCGCCATGGGAGATCTAAGGCCGGCCGGGAGGCGGGGATGGGGCGCTGGTGGGCCCCGGGGATCTGTGCGGTGGCGCTGCTCTGGCTCGCCGCGGCCGCAACCGAAGATCCCGATCCCGATGAGCTTGAGCGCGCGTGAGTCCCGCTCCTCCGCCCTGTTTTTTCCGTGCTGCTCGCTTGCTCTGTCTGTGGCTCAGTACTCTCAATTGCTGGATGTGCATTTAGGTTCGGTCGCCATGAGGATCCTCCAGCGGTGCTGGATGTGCCGTGGCGCGGTGCTGCCCCTGGGTGGCGCCTCCGTGCTGTGGTGCCCCTGGTTGGCGCCTTCGTGCCCGTGCTCTCGCTGGCGCCGCCGTTGTGGTGCTCTCTGGCAAGCTCCGACTTGTTGTGGTGGTGTTGGTTGTGATGCTGGTCACACCATAGTGATGGTGTGGCTGCATCCTGCTTCGGTTACAACTCCTCTTGGTGAGCTTGTCCTTGCTCCCCTCTTGATCTCTCTAACGCATAGCTGTAGCATTTGATCTTGTTGGATGTGAGGCTCTATTAGCTGTGGTTAGCTGCTGTAGATGAGCATCAACTTGTATTGGAGCTCTCTGTGATGGATTCTTGCTGTGTCAGGGTTTTGGTCAGTGACCATCTATGTGTATTTGTGAAGTATATATACTCCTGTACTGCTCTGTTCTGTGTATTTGATCCTGGAATTGTTACTTTGGTCAGTAACTTTACTCATGAACAGATACTCACTTGTTCGTAGTTATTTTACTTCTAATACTGATATGAACAGATACCACTTGGTTTGGCTATTCCTATTTGTCTCGTTCTAATAGCCTATGAACAGATGCTATACTTGGTTTTGGCTGTTACTTTCCTAGTCTTCTACTGATAAGATAGATACTACATCTGATTTGGGCAGTGATGCTAGTCTGAGCCCCCTCTCTTAGGCTTAATTTACATGTGGCTATCCCGGTGCTGTGATGAACTAGCCTTGGCACTTCCAGGCTGTGTGAGCACATAATCCCTCAAGTATACCTTGAGGTCTTCTGTACCTCTCCTTAATGGTTACCTCTTCTAAGCTGCTTGTGGCTGGATGTGTTGGGACTTGGTCTGGTTGGCTGGTTGTGATGTATATTCTCCTCCTGGAGCATTGTTTTTGGCATTGCACAGTGACATGTACCTATTGTCACCGGACAAAACTGATTGTGGTGTTGAAGTCTAATCTTTGGCTTTAATCACTAGTTTTTAGTTGGCTTAATTCCTGGAGCTAGTACTGATAGTGGTCTTTGTGTTGGCATTTAACTAACTGCTAATTGTGGTGGCTTCTTGATTGGGTCCTTGGCTGGTTCTCTCCTTTGGCTCTTTGGTATTGGTTTACTCTATTTGGCTTTCTAATTAAGATCACTTTGAAAATCAGGATCTTAACTAAGATTATCTTGATCTCAAGTACTGGTTCCTACAGCATTGCATTTCACCAAGTGAAATGCTATATTTCTACTCCTAACCCATTCTCTCTTTCTTAGTGTTTTTGTTATGCAGGTTGGAAGAAAAGAAGAAGATCCAGAGAAGATCTTAGTAATAAGATAGTTTTTAGGAAAATAGATATTTAGTTTTAGATCATTCCTTGTAATATTTGTTGGATATGTGTTCATGGATATGTGTTGGATATATATGTGTTCATGAGTATTGGTAATATGTGTTGGATATGCTATATTGGTCATATATATACACACACACACATATATATATACACACACATATATATATATATATATATATATATATTTGTGTGTGTGTGTGTGTGTTTGATTTTCTATGAAAATGAATTGATATAAGAAGAAACATAATTAATGCCTATTTGGTCTCTTTGCCATCTGCCAGCAGATGGCAAAGAGCCTGCAGTCTTTGCCGCCTACCAGCAGATGGCAAAGAGACATGCCCTTTGTCGTCTGCCAGCAGATGGCAAAGAGCCATGCCCTTTGCCGTCAGCCGCTGATGGCAAAGGCCCCTTTGCCGTCCGCCACCAAAAGCAGACGGCAAAGTAGCTCTTTACTGGCCCTTTCTTTGCCGTCCACTTTTGCCGTCCGCCATTCATGCCTTTGCCGTCTGCCTCGGCGAACGGCAAAGTAGCTGATTCCTGTAGTGACTTTCATATACTAGTGGGAATTTTTCATTATAGAACTTGGCTTGTATATTCCAATGATGGGCTTCTCAAAAGTGCCCTAGGTTTTCGTGAGCAAGGGAATTGGATGCACACCCACTTAGTTTCTTTTGTTGAGCTTTCATATATTTATAGCTCTAGTGCATCCGTTGCATGGCACTCCCTACTCACTCACGTTGATATCTATTAATGGGCATCTCCATAGTCCGTTGATACGCCTAGTTGATGTGAGACTATCTTCTCCTTTTTGTCTTCTCCACAACCACCATTCTATTCCACATATAGTTCTATGTCCATGGCTCACGCTCATGTATTGCGTGAAAGTTGAAAGAGTTTGAGATTATTAAAGTATGAAACAATTGCTTGGCTTGTCATCGGGGTTGTGCATGATTAAATACTTTGTGTGATGAAGATAGAGCAACAGCCAGACTTGTAGGGATAACTTTCTTTAGCCATGTTATTTTGAGAAGACATGATTACCTTGATTAGTATGCTTGAAGTATTACTATTTCTTATGTCTTTATGAAATTTTATTTTGTATTCATTTGGATCTGAACATTCATGCCACAGTGAAAGAAAATTACATTATGAATTATGCTAGGTAGCATTCCACATCAAAAATTCTCTTTTTATCATTTACCTACTCGAGGACGAGCAGGAATTAAGCTTGGGGATGCTTGATACATCTCCAACGTATCTATAATTTTTTATTGTTCCATGATATTATATTACCCCTTTTGGATGTTTATGGGCTTTATTCTACACATTTATATCATTTTGGGGACTAACCTACTAACCGGAGGCCCAGCCCATATTGCTGTTTTTTTGCCTATTTCAGTATTTCAAAGAAAAGGAATATCAAACAGAGTCCAAACGGAATGAAACCTTCGGGAGCGTTATTTTTGGAACAAATCTGATTTGGAGAGCCTGGAGTGCAAGTCAAGAAAGCTCCGAGGGCCCCACAAGATAGGAGGGCGCCCCCCTGTAGGGCGTGCCCCCTGTCTTGTGGGCCCCTCGGGTGTCTACCGACGTACTTCTTCCTCCTATATATATATATATATCCATGGACCCCAAAAACATCCAGGAGCACCAGGAAACACAATTTCCACCGCTGTAACTTTCTGTATCCGCGACACTCTGCCGGAGGGGGAACGACCACAGAGGGCTTCTACATCAACATCCTTGCCCCTCCGATGAGTTGTGAGTAGTTTACCACAGACCTACGGATCCATAGTTATTAGCTAGATGGCTTCTTCTATCTTTTTGGACCTCAATACAATGTTCTCCCCCTCTCTTGTGGAGATCTATTCGATGTAATCTCTTTTTGCGGTGTGTTTGTCGAGATCCGATGAATTGTGGGTTTATGATCAAGTTTATCTATGAATAATATTGGAATCTTCTCTGAATTCTTTTATGTATGATCGAGTTATCTTTGCAAGTCTCTTCTAATTATCAGTTTGGTTTGGCCTACTAGATTGATCTTTCTTGCCATGGGAGAAGTGTTTAGCTTTGGGTTCAATCTTGCGGTGATCTTACCCAGTGACAGAAAGGGTTGCAAGACACGTATTGTATTGTTGCCATCGAGGATAACAAGATGTGGTTTATATCATATTGCATGTGTTTATCCCTCTACATCATGTCATCTTGCTTAAGGCGTTACTTTGTTCTTATGAACTTAATATTCTAGATGCAGGCAGGAGTCGGTCGATGTGTGGAGTAATAGTAGTAGATGCAGGCAGGAGTTGGTCTACTTGTTATGGACGTGATGCCTATATACATGATCATGCCTAGATAAACTCATAACTATGCACTTTTCTATCAATTGCTCGATAGTAATTTGTTCACCCACCGTAATACTTATGCTATCTCGAGACAAGCCTCTAGTGAAACCTATGGCCCCCGGGTCTATCTCTTATCATATTTGCTTTCAATCTACTTTTATTTGCATCTTTACTTTCTGCATCTATATCACAAAATACCAAAAATATATTTATCTTATCATTCTTTCTCTATCATATCTCACTTCCGCAAGTGACCGTGAAGGGATTGACAACCCCTTTATTGCGTTGGTTGCGAGTTCTCAGTTTGTTTGTGTAGGTGCATGGGACTTTTGAGGAGCCTCCTACTGGATTGATACCTTGGTTCTCAAAACTGAGGGAAATACTTACGCTACACTTTGCTGCATCACCCTCTCCTCTTCGGGGAAAACCAACACTAGCTCAATACGTAGCATACACCTGCGTAGTGGCCTAGTGGGTACTCTCGGTGCTCTATTCAGCCGCTCCTCTCATGTAGCTGGCCTACTCAGCCGCTCCTCTCACGCACACACTAGCAGCCTGTTTATCAGCGACGGTTACTGCGGGGGGCAGAACAATTGAGTTATTTGATACAACGAGACTAGGCTTTTCGCTTCCATTTGTGGAGGTGTAATGGATCTCGCCGAACTTTGTTAGTAGTTCCTTCTTTATGAATGAGATGAAGCAAAGATTTTGCCTCCGTTTCAAAAAAAAACACGTCAAGAGGAATTTCTTTTCAGTAGAGCCGTTAATGGAGTGAAGTCCATCCGTGCAATGCCACAAGCTAGAGAGTAGTACTAGAGCACTTTACATACAGAGCCATATTGCACAGTTCCCAATGCCCCGCCAGGCTTTTCCGGCTCCTCGGGCTTAATTGGGAGGCGCTAGTTTAAATATGCTACTAGCTGATGAGGAAGCTGCAAGCCAGGTGCGGCTAGGGTGAGCACGCGAGCCACGGGATGCTGGGAAGGAAAACCCATTCACGTGGCTAGGCTATCCAATGCACCCAGATTGTGGGGCCGCACGTCCGTTTGACTTCAAAACTCAAACTACCCGTGTAAAATATTGGCTCGCAGCGAAGTGTAGTAGTACTTTTTTTTAAAAAGGCCGCCGTGCGTTCCGCCGGGATCGAACCCACAAAACGAGGTATACACTCCCGCGACCACTAGTAGTACTCATTGGAGTACAACGCAACCTAGAATTGCCTTTTGTCGCTAGTAGTACGTACATTGTTCCTTACAAGAAATCCCTAATAATGCAAGAAACCACTAAAATGCCAAGAAACTACTACCACTTTCATACGTGGCGGACTTAAGATAAGACTACCTTATCAACCATTGTACATGCTCTTACCAACCAGCCCTACCAAGAAACGACTACTCTACAAAGTGCCGTTATAGGCGCGTTTCAACCCATAGCCCTGTTTGGATACATTTGTTATCAATCTAACCCTGCCATCCAAATACCACTTTGGTTAGAGTTACTTCAGGGTTAGAATCTAACTCAAACCTATGACAGGGCCCATGTCCCCCATTAGGTCAATGCCTTCTATTCAACCGGGCGTTATGACTTGTGGGACCTACATGTCAGTCTGCACAAAAATCCCCGAGTGACCTCCTACCTCTGGCCCGTCCACCTAGTCATCCTCGGCCATGGGACGCAGCTACCGCTGCCAGCAGAAGGCGAGGTCAAAACCGCCGGCGGTGCAGAGCCCATGTTGCGGCAGCCCAGATGCCAGCTCCGTCCGGCGCTCGCGGCCGCTAGCTAGCCAAGATAGCTCCGTCTAGCTGCTTGTCTGCAAGGTTTGCTAGCTAGATTGGCATGGCAGCGCAGCGGCTTGCTCGCGCATGCCGCGCTAAGGCCAGCCATCTGGCTCGAGCGATGGCCAGCGCGGCGGCTTGCTCGCCCCATGAGTCACGCTCGGGCCAGCCTGCGAACCCGTGCGGAGGCCAGCGCAGCATCCGGCCCGTCCGGCGGAGCGGCAACCAACTCGCTCATCACCGGCGCCACCGACGAACATGCATCAGTATTGTTTGAAGTAGTGTTCAGGAAAAATAATGATTTGAGGAGGAATAACAGGATAGAAGGTCAGATGTGGGTCCCTCGTGTCAGCGGTCAAACAAAATGTGTTGGTTTAAGCTGCCTTGTTAGCACGGACGTGTGGGCTAACCCTATCATAAATGGGTTTAAACGAACCTAATTGGTAGGAGTACTAGGTAGTAGTTTTTGGCGTGGATTAAGAATTTTTGGGTATTTTTTTGCTATTTTTTGTATAATAGATTCTTCCTCAGGCTGGTTGAAAGTGGTAGTTTTTTGTTAAATACTCTACATATTGTAAGTAGGAGTGAAAGTTAAGCTTTGGAAGCCAATAAGCAAGGCTAGTTACATAGTGCATATGTGTACATGACTGAAAGTAAATATCAACCATGAGTGACTAATATCTGGATGGAAAACTCGAAACTATGGAATACTAGGAAAAAATGCATGGTTGGAAATACTAGCAATGTTCATGTGCGTTGCAACGAATCGTAATTAGAATAATACTTATTCACAAACTTGATACAAAACACTCTAATTTTGATATACATATGTCACTAGAGATATATTATGTTTCAATTAGAATATATTCCTTGAGCTGTTTTGGTGAGTTCAGGGAGGGATGCGATTGGTTTTAAGATACTAATTATGGGTTTTTCTGCAAATTGGTAGACAAGTGGGATGTTGGTGAGAAAAGGCAACAACTTACCTCACAGTCATTAGATGTAGATCTAATGGTCAGAAATGACGGATGGCGGACACACCATCATCACCAACTTAGTCTTGTGTAGGAGTACTAGGAAGATCCGTGCATTGCACGGAACATCAAGATGCATTTTTTTATAAAACACTTGTTGTGATTGACCCTTGCGGGAGTAATCCCATGTGTAAAAACTAATGATATGTCGAGAAATATGAGATAAGGTGAAGAGGAGTGGGGTGTGGTGGTGATTGGTGGTCGGACTGAGCGGAGGCATGGGGATTGACGATGCCGGCAGCGGCCACCAGGCCAGTTTTTTCCAGAGGCTTCCTTTCTTAATTTCTCAACAATGAGGTTTGTTGGAGATAAGGATGAACGAGGGATGGCCTTGTCTGCAAATGTGGAGAGGGGTGCGGGTATCTTTTACTTTAATTTCCATCCGTCAGATATAGATCGGACGGTCTATATTGCAAGATGGCACACGTACCATCATCACCAACTCAGTTTTTTATAAGAGAAGAAATATAAGTATGGAGATACAAACGTATTATCGATACTTGCTTCCGTAAACTAGCATCTACATTCTATTCAACGCTTCGGCATGTGGGTCCTTAGCACAATGGCTTCTCGACTGTGTAAAACAAAGATTTTCCCATTGCCGATAAGGAGGGGGTGATGGCGGAGCGCTTTTTGGCTTGCTCTAGTCCTAGTAGTCATACTAGGTGGTCTAAGCACGTGCAGATTTATTCTTTTTCACGTCTCGTGTTCGCCGTACTGCCACGACTGTTGAGGAATAGACGGTTAGTTATTCATGGGGAAACCCTTCTTGAGTGTGTTTGTGAGAGAGAGAGACAGTGTGCGTGTGTGATATGTTAGAGACTGGGCAATGATAACAGATTCTTTGTGTCTATTTGTGTGGAGGATAGAGAGAGACATGTACATGGGGCTTTGTGTTGTGTAACGTGGAGACACATATACATAATTAGAGAGTGAGTGTGTGAGATACACATGCGGACATGGGGAGAGATGAGGATCCAGATAAATGGGTGTCTGTGCGTGTTTGGGTGTGTTTGTGCATGCGTTTTGTGTGTGAGAGGGAGTGTGTGTATGTGGAGTAGAGAGACCACTGATGATGTAAACCTAGTATAAGGGAAGGGGGAATGGTGTGACATGTGTAGTAGCGAGATAGCATGGGTGCGGGCGGTGGGAGCAGACTATTTGGAAGAGACATCGAGTGTGTGTGTGGGAGAGGGGTGTGAGAGCGAGAGAGAGAGAGCTAGCGACAGAGAGAGAGAGAGAGAGAGAGAGAGAGAGAGAGAGAGAGAGAGAGAGGGAGGGAGAGATAGAGATAGAGATAGAGATAGAGAGAGAGAGAGAGGAAGAGAGGGGGCGAGAGGGGTCGTTTGTGTCAATAAATGGCGTATAGATAGGGAGACAATGTTGATGTTGTCTGAAATTTTCCTATGTACGGAGACGCAAGGGAAGCGAGTCATCGTGTGTGTGATAGGGACTTCATGAGAGATCTAGAATAGATGGTTTAGAGAACAATGTGCGAAATCGAGAATGATGATACATTAGGGAGCTATGGAAAGAGTCACGACATATATGTATACAGGGAAGGAGCTGGGGCGGGTCAGCATGTGGGAGCGATAGAAAGAGGAGAGTGGTGCACAAGGACACAAACTGTGCTTGTTTGAAGTGGGGGTGGTGTGTGAGGTGAGTGCGCGAGAACCACATAACTAGGGAGATAGAAGTTTGGGGCGACGTTTTGTGTGTATGGGAAATATACACACTACATAGTGTGTGTGCTTGGGTAAGAGAGATAGCGGGAGACCTAGAGAGTGAGGGAAGAGATGTGTGCATGCCCAAGAGACAAAGTGATAGAGACCTATATTGGGGCCGAGACTTTACAAGAGAGAAGGGTGTTAATGTGCTCGTGTGTTGGTGTTTGGGGGAGAGAACGACTTCTCTATGTGTGTGTGTGTGTGTGGTGGGGGGGGGGGTGGCTTCAGATAAAGAGTGAGGTGTCTATATTTGAGGGACTTTAGCGTAATTGAGATATTGTGCACTCATGGTTGATCAATTTGTTTCACAGTTTGGACTATGAGATAATGATACTTTTGAACATCCGTGATATACCTTGATGTACCAGAATTACAAACATAAGATTGGAATTTTGGAATTCGACTCCATCATTAATTTTTGTAATTCATTTAAACGGAGGTACATTTTTTAAGCCGGGATTTCGTGATTTCAAATTCATATATCAAACCCAGAGATATACACATACGGGCATGTTCAAACTTTATAATCATCCACTTTATTCATACAGATACACATTTTTGCTTTTGTCATCATATTTAGGATAAACACATTTGGAATTTCATTTGAATTGGACCGTATGATGGTATTTGCTTGTAGTAGCTCAATTATCCATATATGAATTGAATGGAAAATCTAAGTTTCGAGTTGCAGACATTGATTTTCAAAACTTGCACATTTTTTTTGCGTGCAAAACAAACAAATTGTCGGCCATGATATCATAGTTGGCCGTACGAGAGCAGAATACTTATAATTTTAGGCGCCAAAAGCTTTCAAACTTCCCGCTCACATCGAAATATCACGCGCCCGAAAGTTTAGCCCTGCGATATTCCTGTTTACCCCTGCCACATGAACGGAAAAGGGCTGCTTTGGTAAATCCATTGTTTTCCCCTCTTTGCCCCCAACATTCTTCCCAGAGCCCCTCCCCTTCCCCTCCCCGACCCCCCAACCACGGCAAGCCGCTGAATCTAGTCCTCCACTGCAGCGATGGACCTCACACCCCGCCGGATCTACCTTTCGCACCTTGGAACCCCCAACTGCCAACTCACCACTTCACCGGAGCCGCTTCAGCGACTGGCTTGTCCACCGATCCAGATCTCCTTGACCGCCATCATGGTCCACCGCACTGGATCTGCTTAACCGGCTCCCTCGTCCACCACAACGTAGGCCCTTCACTGACTCCCTCATCCGCCCCTTCGCTGGCCCTTCATACAAGCCCTCGTCCGCCGCAACAGATCCGCCTCACCGAAAGCACTATACAACGCACCCGCCGAAGCCTTCGTCCACTTCACCGGACCCGCTCCACGGACGCCATATTCAACTCCACCGGCCCTGCTTTACGGACGCCGCAGCCTCATCAGGTTATTTCGATTTGTACTCCTTCGGTTTTTCTCTTTATCGTGCAACTATTCACTTACCATAGATGAGCTTTCTTGTATGTCGATAGGCGCCGTAACCGTAGCACCGGAGCCACTTCAGCGACGGCGACAGCCGGCCCAAACTCAACCACAACACGAGCACCATCAACGATCCTTAGCTATCAAGTATGACAACGATACCCATACGGCGCCGAGAATCAGGTACTATTATCCAACGGCCGGTGCCTACATTCACTTTCCTAGCATAAGCACCGCACCTTTGAATTTCTTCAGGGCATCATTCAGTTTTTCATGAGACGCGTTATTCTGCTTGCACCTGTAGGGCCATACTTCTGGCAGTTTAACATGTTACATGTGCTAAATTACATACCAGTGCACATATAGTTAATATGCTTTAGTTTTGTCCTAAGTAGTATTATTGTACTTCCTAGATATCACTGCCTACTATTTTACTTCTTGAATGCTATATTTATGATAATGGTGTTGTTCTGATGCCACCTATTGGTTCCATCAGACTGCTTAATGTTCTCTATGCTTAATTACACATCAGCACACTAGCATGTGGTTCCGCAGCTTTTTGTTCGTTTTACCCTACATTTTATGATGCTAGCTATTACATCACTGCTCCGAGCCTCTGTTCATTACTTGTTTGTGTGTTCTTGATCTTCCCAAGTTGCATGACTAATTTGATGCTTCTATTAATTATGGAGCTGCCAACCCCATCAAGCAAAATATTTGTTCTTTTGGGGCTGGCACCTCGAATAAGCATAAAAATAGAGGGAAGCAGATATATTGTCGTGTATGCACACACCCTTCTTTCATTAGTTTAGATGAACCATCGATGATTAATTCGGACCAATGCATGCGATTAAAATTAATTTTACCTAAATAGAGGGTGCAAAATAAACTACAACAACTAGATTTGCAACCACGAGATGCTAACGATATCTTCAAAGAACATTGCAACAGTAGCGAGGCTTCACAACAACATATGGTAAGCCAGTGTGTTTTAGTACATGTGAAATGTAATTAGAGTGGGCTACTTTCTTGGCTTGTGCCCTCAACCTGTAATCTTACCGAATTACAAATTGTTCAGTTGTCTGCTTTACTGTATTGCTTGATTCGAATGTTTGTTTGTTGTTACGCTATACCTGAGTTGGCCAATATGTCAGCAGTGCCTGTTGTACTATTGTAAAGAAATGTATGCCTATTTCATTTGAGTCCTTAAATTTTCCTCTCAACTTCATCACAAGACTGTCTTCGTAGTTTATACGAGGCCACACTGTTAAGTGATTCCTTAGATTATTTCGACTGCTTAGATGCCTTGGCAACTTAAATATAGCGGTGGTACACTCCCTTTCAACTAGGTCCTGTTTAATCCCGATTAAAGTCCACTAGTGGTATGATAGTTCAAAAGAGTTTTTGTTTTTTGAGGAAAATGAACCAGGGAGGTAGCAAAAACTAACTAAATGGGACTAGCGGATGTCGTTTATTTGCCACTTACATCCCTAGTTTAATCTTTACCATTTTAATTTCTTTTTGGCTGATGCTACTTCAAACCATTTAAATATAGTTTGCCATGCTCGGCAATAATTCGTCTGTCGTTTACCATGTAAGCTTACTGCTTGGATCATACGATAACTATCTCTTACTTATGTCCAGCGGAAACCTTTCAGGATGCCATGCACACTAGGACACAATGTACAATCCCAGAATCTATTTGTGGAAGCAGTGCGCCATCCATGTTACCAGATGGTAGAAGTTCAGAGGCAACACCGCCGGAGAGCAGTCTGAGCACAGATATTATAGTGCTTGAGGCTCTACTAGAGGCAGAAAGAGATGGTGTGGCTAACATGAATGTGGTAATCTTTATCTTGAGGCTAGAAATTACGGAATTAGCGGCACACATTATGCAAGCAACCCAAGAATTGGAGGAAGTAAGAATGTTGCATTTGAAGACGGAGGAGGTCCTGCTATTTCTGCTATCTGAAGCCCAAGGTAATCCCGGTTATTCTTTAGATACCAGTTGAAATTGTCATTAGATTATTGTACTTGCATGTTGTGTCATGTCTCTGAATGGATTATGTTGCAACACCCCCTATGTTGTCCATGTGTTATAATGATCCGAACTTTTTAGGCGAGGTAATCCTCAGTACTTGTATGATTGACATAAGGTGAACTGTTTTTCGTGTGAGCATATTGTATTGGATGAAATAACTGTTTGACTCAGAGTGTATCCAACGTACTGAATTCGAAGATCATGACATTTCTAAATCATAATCATATATAAAGGTGGAATAAATCTTTGTTGTGGTTTTGAAGAAATAAATAACAAAATGTAGAATTATCTGTGGATATTCGTAATCGAATACAAATTGGATTTGAATTTAGTTTTCCAGGGCCCAGGGCAAACGTGAATGCTAATTCTCCCAAGTTTTGAATGAAGCGGCTAAACACTCACTATAATTTGTGGGCTGCCCAAAGCAAGTGTTTGCGAGATGGAAATTACTGTCTACCCCTGACACTTGACATCCTTACTGACCGGATTTACACTGCTCTCGATAGGGGTAGACTAGTAACTTCAATCAGACGTGACACGACGGCCTCTGAGCCCATTCAGACACGGTGGGCGCCAAACATGGGCGGCAAAACACATTTGATTCAAGCTCGCCCGAAAGACATGTGTCTCTTCCTCCATTTCCCCATTCATACACGGTGGGCGGCAAAACAAACTCTCCTCATCCGAAATCGATGTAGGCTAATATTTTAAATAGGGGCAGATGTGTATCTTCCCTCAGACGTGACACAACCGCCCTACCTGTCAGCCCCGTTCATACACCATGGGTGCCAACCATGGGCAGCAAAACACCCTCTCCTCGCCCGAAATAGTTACTGGCAAATATTTGGGAGATGCGAGATTACCGTCCTATCCCCAACCGCCGCTATGTCCGAAATTTTAAACGGGTGATAAGTTCGTAACTTTCCCACATTTCAGAGAAGTGCATCCCAAAGTTTGAGATCCCCCCTCCCCTCCATTTCCCCATTCATACATCATCGGCGGCACGACAACCTCTGCACTGCGGCCAACCTCCTCCGTCCGCCACCCCATCCTCCACCTTGCCGGAGCCGCTACCCCTACCCCGTCGTCCATTGCAAGAGATGGACGTCTCTCATCCACGGCGCTGGACCAGGATCCTTTCATCGCCTCCTCTTGCTTTATCAGCGCCGTTGTCCACCTTGTCGTTGCCGCTCCTATGACCGCCTTGTCCACGGCAACATGATATATCCCCCGACCCGGTTGTCTGCCGTCTAAAGTCTTCTTCCCCGCCGCCGACCGCCATCGCACCCGCAGCACCCTCAACGTATCAGTATAGGCCTACACGGCGTCTCAAGAGAGGTGGTACTCTTCCATATGTGCTTAAGTTATTGATCTCACCCGGAAAATAGATCGTAATTTGTTTACTGTACTTTTCATGTCCGTACCAAATCGTAGTGGCTAGTTGAAAGCAAACATTGGTTGCGAAGTAGCTTTGTCCGGTTTGCACCTTCAGATCCGCCATGGCACTGGCACTATACTCATAAAGCTTATGGTTTCCCCCCTTTATATTCACTACCATCATCGTAGGTGATTCGTGTCGTGCTAGCACTGCTCCTCAAGAACTCAACCCAAAGCTTACGTGTTGAAATACGAATCTGATATGATGCTCATATCACTAAAACAGAGAACGTTTAATTGGTCACCTAATGTTCCTATATTCGTTTCGAAAAGCATGTGCGCCATCCACTGGTCCAGCTAGTTCCACTTTCCTGATTTTTCTCTTGATGCTTAGGGTTTTCCCCTTTTATCTACTCTACTATGATCTGCATAGGTGCTTTCTGTCGTATTAGCATTACTCCACCCTTCAAGCTAAACAACACAACACTCAGAATTCGAAAGCTTAGTTGTTCAAATATGATTGTGATATGATACTGATATTAGTTAACCGACACATGTAATTGGTTACCTAAAGGTCCCACTGAGTTTCCAAATGCATGTCGCAACATATAGAGAGACAACATAATTGCATTTCTTTGTCACTTGTTGACCGTACTTTCTTGTCCATACCAAATCTTAGTTGTTATTTCAAAGCAAACATCGGTTGCTAACTACCCTTTGCGCGGTTTGCAGCTTCAGATCTGCCATCCCACTGCCACGGTCAACACTGTACTTATCATGCTTATGGTTTCCCTATTTTATGATGACCACAATCAGCCTACGTGGTTCGTGTCGTAATAGCACTACTCCACCCATCGAGCTAAACAAGCTTAGTTGTACAAATTCATATATGATATTATTGCTGATATTAGTAAAACTGAGAGATGTTTAATTGGTTAGATAAATGTTCCTACTTTAGTTTCGAAATGCATGTGAGCCACATATGGAGAGACCTGAAAAAATAGTATTTCTCTATGCGCTCTAGTTCATCATGGGTGGCCAACCGACATTGTATTCAAAGACTTGTAATATCTTCAATCTGCTTGCTCTTCTGCTCTTCTTTAAGATGATACTCTTCTCTTGCGGTCAACTGGTCAGGCCGAGTTGTTCTCCGTTAGTATATTTTGAATCTGCCAGGTCAGGTCAACTTGTTCTTCTTTACTATATGTTGAAGCTGTCATCTGCGAAGTGTCATCACTTCTGGAGCTCTCATATTTTGAGTAGTAGGCCACATTATATTAATGCACACAACAAATTACAGCATGCATGACATCTCTTAAAAGAATTGCAGAGATAGGACAAAGGGGTTTACAGGGATGCAGTATTGGATTGGAATCACTTCTACATTACAAAGAAAATCTCACTTGTTTTTATGTTTTCATGCATGTCAGATATTGAACATTATCAAAATGAATATGAGAATGGGCACACGAGAGGAATATTGCAGAATGATCCACTGGCTAACAAACTTGGCATGCTGGAGGATGGCCTATCTTATTCACCCATCAAGGTGCTTGCTCTAACTTTGCAAAGTTGTATTGGTCGCACATATTTTGCATCTGACCTCTTGCATTACTTCTAATTTGTTACACCATCTGCTTAGTTTAAGCATCATATATGAGTATATGCCATACCTATCCATTTTCTGTACCTATTCCATGTGTCGTCACACTATGTTTTTCCAGTCAAATGTTGTTCTTTCGTAATAGATATCCAAAAGGAAGAGGGTGAGTGCATATCCTCAAGGAGTACAAACTAGGTATTTGGAAAAGGTAGTGATACCTGTTAAATCAGATAGATCAGCAGCCACAGAAAACACAGGCCCAACTGTACCACACTTTACCCCTACTCCAGTGGCCAAACCCCTATTAGAACTGCTGGGAGCCCAGCGTCAGGTACTGTCTATGATATCAATTCAAAATTTGAACTCCTAAATTTCTGCTTGTGCCTTACCTTCTCTCTTGTATGAAAACTAATTTCAGATGAATCTCCTTGCTCAAAGGATCATACGATCTCAAAACAATATTGGGCTCTACATTACTCTTGTTAGTACCTCTCTCCCTTTTGCCTTGTAACGCTGTACTTTATTAATTGCTATTTGATTATGTATCATCAATCTGCACCTGAGCTTCATTATCCTTTGTTTCTTCCAATATTATTTGATCTATATTTACTCTTTGCAAAATGTAGAATAATGGCAACGCTTATAAAGAATTTTCTTTGGGGAATTTATTGAATTATCCTTCCATCAACATGGAGAAGGGCTTTGTCCAGCCCGTGTTAACATGTAATTTTAGTTCATCCTTCTCAAGCCTTCAAACTTTGTTCTAGTATAGATTTGGATAGGCATCATTTCCTCCACTGCTGTTTGATTTGCTATTTACATCTGATTGGATGTTTGCAACAACTACCAGTTTCAAATTGTAGTTGTAAAAACATGTTCCTTATGTAGAACAGATCCATTTATTTGCTTATATAATTGTGAAACCTGTTACGTGTCTCCTTGTTTCTCTTTCAGAGTCGTATCTCTTACGCCAGATAGAACTTTAGGGAAGATAGTGGGCCAAACCATCTTGAGGACAGCAAGATGACCCCAAGGTCCTGTCTTGATGAAGATAGTGAGTTGAAGCTACTCACCAGCAGGTGTGAGACAACCTCTATGCAGTCGTTGCCTCAATCAGTTCAACTTCTCCAGTCTCAACTTAAAGCGGAAAGGCTTGCTTCAGCTCAGCTCCGACTTGAAGTCAAAGATGCAATGAAGATGTCAGAGGACTGCCATGCACAACATCATGCCATAAATCTAGTGTTGATGCATCTATCGTTGACACAACTGAGGTCTACTCAGCTTCTTTGGCTGTTTGGGGGGGCCAACCTTGCCAGGCCTAGTGCCTTCTGAAGTGGTCTCAGTTTTGTATATTCTTTTGTCGGCGCGTTTATTTGCACTGGTGGCGAACTTTGATGCCCAGTGGATGTAATATGTGTGATATCCGTGATAGCCTAGCGTAAGTTGCTTGCTTATTTATTTCCTTGTTGTCTTGTTTATTTGTTTGCTTGTAGTCATTGCAGTTATTTTTCCGCGTTTTGCTAGTGGCTGCAATAACCTATTTTTTAAAACTAGGCCACAATAACCATGGGCTAATATTTACTGTAGTGACACCGGGCCTCCTACGGGCCGTAGAAACAGTGGGCCTTCTACGGGCCATAGAAACAGTGGGCCTTCTATGGGCCATAGAAACAATGGGCCTTCTACGGGCCGTAGAAATAATGGGCCTTCTAAAGGCCGTATCATCAATGGGCCTTATACGGGCCGTATGATTGATTGGCCAAACATGGGCCAATAACAGGCCGCATTATGGCCGTAAATGGGCTAGAGTTGGAATCGTCCGTTCATGGGCTGACCATAACGGGCCATCCTTAATAGGCCGTATTTGATGACGCTATGAAAACGGCCCAACGTATTAATGGACTACAAACCGGCCGACTGTAACCATGAGCTGAATTTGGCCCACAAGCAGAAAATGACAGTAACGGGCCATAAGTAAATGAATGCTGAAATGAGCCCAAGAATAAATGGGCTCTTAGAAGGCCGAAAGATAACATGGGCTGGAAACGGCCCAACGGAATAACGGGTCATTAATGGGTATAAAGTGATACACTGTTCATTATGGGCCAGTTTCACCACGGGCCGTTAATGGGTGTAAAGTGATGCACTGTTCCTTACGGGCCAGTTTCACCGCGGACCGTTAATGGGCCAAGAGTTACTAAGGGCCTCATGTGGGCCGAAAGACATCATGGGCCATACATGGGCCAGAAGTGAAAACGGGCTGGAATCATATTGGATGGCCCAGATGATGCTACTGGGCCTAATTCGGATAGGGCGTAACGGGCCTTGGGTAGCGGGCTATAAATGGGCTATATGCGAACATGCCGTTAACAGGCTTTCCATGGGCCGGCCCACCACCTTTTGACCAAGTCAAACAGGTCGGCGTTTTCACAGGAATGGGCCACTATTGGGCCGTGCCACGTGTCGACGTATCATAGGCGCATTCTGTCCAATGAGTGGATGACATCTGTCCCAACGATGAGCCGACACGTATTTCCTCCCGCCAATGATGATTTGGCACGTGGAAAATCCCCATTGGTCGGGGCTGTTAACGGGTTATCGGATCCAAAACCCGACCCGATAGCTTAACGATGTTCTATTACGGTGGATGCCACGTGTCGGTCACCCTTGACAAAAGCACTTCTGTGACACGTGATTTATCATCATGGAAGTGGACACTTCCGTGATGATAATTTTGGTAATGTCATGGAACACTTCTACGACAGCACAGGTATGACTATCTTGATTCTGTCATAAAATCGTCATGGATGTACATGCATGACAAAAAACGCGACCACTGTGACAAACACGTATCATCACAGAAGTGTATTTTTTTGTAGTGTTGTCTAGGTTTAGCGGTCCCTCACGTCCCGTCCCCATCTTCACCGCCCTCGATCTCTCGCGCCGATCTCGTCGCCGACACCACCGTTGTGAGCCTCTTGTTCTTATCTTCTTTCTGAAAGGAAAAATTCTTACTTGTATGTTTAGATATATACTTGTATAATTTTCTTACTTTTATTATTGCTTCTTATTATATAGTGCGATGGTTTTGGTATCCGCCCCCGTCGGCCCTCGTCCTGTCTATGTAGGATCGAAAGTATATCTAGAGGGGGTGATTAGACTACTTGACCAAATAAAAATCTAGCCTTTTCCCAATTTTAAGTCTTGGCAGATTTTAGCAACTTTACACAAGTCAAGCAATCAACCTACACATGCAATTCTAAGAGTATAGTAGCGGAATGTAAAACATTGCACATGAAGGTAAAGGGAGGAGTTTCAGGGAGCAAACGCAATTGGAGACATGAAGATTTTTGGCGTGGTTCCGATAGGTGGTGCTATCATACATCCATGTTGATGGAGACTTCAACCCACGAAGGGTAATGATTGAGCGAGTCCACGGAGGGCTCCACCCACGAAGGGTCCACGAAGAAGCAACCTTGTCTATCCCACCATGGCCATCGCCCACGAAGGACTTGCCTCACTAGGGTAGATCTTCATGAAGTAGGCGATCTCCTTTCCCGTAAAAACTCTTGGTTCAACTCCACAATCTTGACGGAGGCTCCCAAGTGACACCTAACCAATCTAGGAGACACCACTTGCCAAAAAGTAATAGATGGTGTGTTGATGATGAACTCCTTGCTCTTGTGCTTCAAATTATAGTCTCCCCAACACTCAACTCTCTCTCATAGGATTGGATTTGGTGGAAAGATGTTTTGAGTGGAAAGCAACTTGGGGAAGGCTAGAGATCAAGATTTTTGTGGTTGGAATGGAATATCTTGACCTCAACACATGAGTAGGTGGTTCTCTCTCAGAAAATGAATGCTGGAAGTGTAGGCATGTTTTGATGGCTTTATCCATGAATGAAGAGAGGGTGGAGGGGTATATATAGCCTCCACACAAAATCTAACCATTACACACAATTTACCAAACTCGATGAGACCGAATCAGAAAACTCGTTCAGACCGATTTAGTTCATAATGTGACCGTTAGGCGTTTCGGTGGGACCGACATGTTAACTCGGTGGGACCGATTTCTTTAGGGTTAGGGCATAATGTAATCTTGGTGGGACCGACTTTGGTAATAAGCTAACCAAAGAGTTGGTCAGGCAGACTCGATGGGACCGAAATGTTACGAAGGGGAAACTGAGAGTTTGCATTGCAAACTCGGTGGGACTGATCGCTCATCTCGGTTAGACCAAAATTTTACAAAGGGAACAGAGAGTTTGCAATCCCATCTCGGTGAGACCGAGATCCCTATCAGTGAGACTGAAGTGACTAGAGTTTTCGGGCAGTGGCTATGTCAAATGAACTCGGTGGCGCTGGATAGATCAAATCGGTGGGGCCGAGTTTGAATTTTAGTTTGGGACATATGTGGATATGAGAAAGTGGTTGAGGGTTTTTGGAGCATATCACTAAGCATCTTGAGCAAGCAAGCCATTAAGCAACACCTCATCCCCTTTTAATAGTATTGGCTTTTCCTATGGACTCAATGTGATCTTGGATCACTAAAAGTAAAATGTAGAGTCTTGAGCTTTAGAGCTTGAGCCAATCCTTTGTCCTTAGCATTTTGAGGGGTCCACAATCCTAATCCATGCCATGCCAATCATTGAACTTTCTTGAAATATTCATCTTGAAATAGCATTAGTTCAATGAGCTATATGTTGTTAATGATTACCAAAACCACCCAGGGATAGTTGCACTTTCAATCTCCCCCTTTTTGGTAATTGATGACAACATATAGATCAGAGCTTCGACAAATGATAATAAGATTGAAATACATTGTCGCTTTGAGAAGTATGTGATAAGCAAGAGCTCCCCTAAATTTGTGCATTATTTAAGACTTGCTTTTGAATGCAAATGCACAATCGATTAGTATCATGGGTTACTCTTCCATGTCACATACATCTTGGTGGAGTGCTCAAAATGATAGCAATAAAAAGCATGCACTCATCACCAAGCAAAGTGAATGATTATATATGGATATGAGAGATAATATCATCCAAGCAAACATTAAAGTAGCATATGAACAAACACATGATCATACAAGTATCTCACACAAGGACATAAGGTATCAAACAAGCACACAATAAAGTTCAACCAAACAAATAGCAAGAGAGACAAAAAAAGCAACACACTCTCTCTCGAAGCCTATGATCTATACATACTTCTCCCCCTTTGGCAACAAGTTACCAAAAAGTTCAAATATGCATAGTGTTATGCGTCTCTCAGACTTGGTCTTCTTGAGGTGGTGTAGAGAGAACTCCAAGGATGAAGGCATCAGTCGATGTAGCTGGAGCTGGTGGAGTGGCTGCTGGAGGTGTGAAAGGATCGAGAAGAGGTGTCTACAGGGGTGAATAGACCCTTAACACACAAAGTTGGCATTTTTTAAGTTTTTCAAGTTTAGGTGGAGTTTAATCATAAGTATAACCAATCACAATACATATCAAGCGAGCATGCAAAGAGTATCTGAGCAGCGGAAAGTAAAGCATGCAACTTGCAAGAAAGTAAAGGGATGGGATTGGAGTATGCAAACTCAATTAGGGACACAGATGTTTTTGGCGTGGTTCCGATAAGTGGTGCTATCGTACATCCACGTTGATGGAGACTTCAACCCACGAAGGGTAACGGCTGCGTGAGTCCACGGAGGGCTCTACCCATGAAGGGTCCACGAAGAAGCAACCTTGTCTATCCCACCATGGCCATCGCCCACGAAGGACTTGCCTCACTAGGGTAGATCTTCACGAAGTAGGCGATCTCCTTACCCTTACAAACTCCTTGGTTCAAATCCACAATCTTGTCAGAGGCTCCCAAGTGACACCTAACCAATCTAGGAGACACCACTCTCCAAAAGTTAATAGATGGTGTGTTGATGATGAACTCCTTGCTCTTGTGCTTCAAATGATAGTCTCCCCAACACTCAACTCACTCTCATAGGATTGGATTTGGTGGAGAGCTGATTTGAGTGGAAAGCAACTTGGGGAAGGCTAAAGATCAAGATTCATATGGTAGGAATGGAATATCTTGGTCTCAACACATGAGTAGGTGGCTCTCTCTGAGAAAATGAATGATGGAAGTGTAGGCACGTTCTGATGGCTTTTCTCACGAATGAGGAGAGGGTGGAGGGGTATATATAGCCTCCACACAAAATCTAACCGTTACACACATTACACCAAACTTGGTTGGACCGGATCAGAAATTTCGGTCGGACCGATTCAGTTCATATGTGACAGTTAAACGATTTCGGTGGGATCGACTTGTCATCTCGGTGGGACCGATTTCATTCGGGTTAGGGCATAACATAATCTCGGTAGGATCGATTACACAAACTCGGTTGGACCGACTTTGGTAATAAGCTAACCAGAGAGTTGGTCAGGAAAACTCGGTGGGACCAATTTTCTCGTCTCGGTGGGACCGAAGCGTTACGAAAAGGAAATAGAGAGTTTGCATTGCAGACTCGGTGAGACCGATTCGCCTATCTCGGTTAGACCGAAATGTTATGAAGGGAAACCGAGAGTTTGCAATCCCATCTCGGTGAGACCGAGATCCCTATCGGTGAGACCGAAAATACTAGGGTTTCTGGCAGTGGCTATGTCAACTGAACTCGGTGGCGCCGGATGGATCAAATCGGTAGGGCCGAGTGTGACTTTTGGTTTTGGACATATGTGGATATGAGAAAGTGGTTGAGGGCTTTGGAGCATATCACTAAGCATTTTGAGCAAGAAAGCTATTAAGCAACACCTCATCCCCTTTTAATAGTATTGGCTTTCCTATGGACTCAATGTGATCTTGGATCACTAAAATGGAAAATGTAGAGTCTTGAGCTTTTGAGCTTGAGCCAATCCTTTGTTCTTAGCATCTTGAAGGCATTCCACATCCGCCTGTCCATGCCACTCCACTATTGAACTCATCTGAAATATATTGGATGAAAGTATTAGTCCAACAAGAGATATGTTGACATAAATTACCAAAATCACGCAGGGAGCACTTGTGCTTTCAATCTTCCCCTTTTTGATAATTGATGACAACATACATCAAAGCTTTAGATAAAGATATAGAGAAACATAAGTAAAGCTTTGGAAGGACATGCAACATGCATAAGCTCCCCCTACATGTATGCAATCATGTGAGTACGGAACATAGGATCATGTGAGTGCATAAACATGACAGAGCAAGCGATGAGTTACATGTGTCTTGGCTATATGCATCCGAGCAAATGATGAGACTAGGGGAAATGTAACTACATGTACATGAGTCCTTCTTGCAAACAATATGTACATCATCAAGAGATCTTCATGCACATGAGTGTGATGCATATACTTAGCTTGTGGTCTTGAACTAGCTTTAGAAGAGATGAACCTGAGTAAACAAGGTTAGACAACAGCGAAACATCTACTAAGTAGAGCAAGAGCAGTAAACCACAAGAATACCAAGATTTGGGATGACATGTGTAGTGTGAGTACTAGGTACTTTATTCGAGTGTAGACATGTCCCCAAAGAAAAGATATGCAATGAACTTGAATATTTTCTTCCGTCATAGGTCTTGCTCCCCTTGAATATTATAATGGATATTGGGAGAAGATAGGGAAAATAAAATCAGAGCAAAGCAAACATAAAACACAATATGAACATGTATTTCCTATCTTAAGACATGAAACTTCTCTCCTCTTTGAGTATCAAGCAACTGGGGTCTCTCTTTTGATAAGAATGTCTCTCTCTCCCCTTGTCACTTTCTCTCTCCCTGTTGGAGTAAATAAGCTTTGATGTGAACTCTCTCTCCCCCTTTGACATCAATTTCCAAGAAGGGCCTTCTGGAGTGTGAGTCAAAATAGGTTTGGTCCTTGAGTCACAAAGCAAAGTATCACATAGAATATGATGTTGATAGAGGATAAGAATCATCGAGTGGAGCTGGAACAAAATGTGCATAATGCAACTAACAAAGTATCTTCATAGTATGGAGATCGGCTACACCGAGTTTATTTCTTTGGTTGCACCAAAAAAAATCGATTTGACACAAAGAAGCAAACCAGTTTGTCCGAGTTCATCACTGAGAGAACACTTAGTCTCCTTAGCTCTCTAGGCAAGTAAGATCACACAAGGATTTGCAATGAATTAGGTGCAGGGAAATGCAGATCAGAAATAAAAGAACAAGTCTAGATGAAGTTTTTTTAAAGGACAAATATTCATGAAACAAAAGGCAAGAACAAGGAGAAACACTAGAGAACTTCATCTATAATAGGTCGGCGACAAAGTCACCTATGTTAGAGTATATTGACTTAGGAGTCCAGTGAGGACACTTGATCATAGGTGATACTCATCGTTTAAGCTCAAAATGGGGTTGCCATTTTTTAAGCATCTTGATGTATTCTCATCTTGTTGAGTTGCTTTGACCCATGACTTGGTGTAAAGCTTGGGTGGTGGCGTTGAACTTGATCATGTAGTTGAACTTGTGTGGGATGCTCAATGTTATTGTAGTTCACTTGGAGCACCACTTGTAATTGGAGTTTATCTACCTACATGAGTTAGCATTGCAAGGAAGAGCACTTGTGTATCCAAAATGACAATCATGTAATTTGATATATAAATATGTCAAAGGATATATTTGAAGGGTTTCATGCTTCCTTGTCTTCAACCACCGTAAACTAGGGACTTGGTGATGTAGAGATTGCTCAAGATGTGAGTGAGTTGCAATGTCATAGATTTAGATCCATACAAGTACCTACAAGGGTTAGATAACATGCAAGGGTGCAAATGTATCCAAGATATATGATTATCATCATAAGAGAAATATCAAGGAATAGTCATAGGCTTATATCTTGCATGTATCCAAATGGAGTTCCTACTCCAAGTTTGAAGCATCGATGATGTTCAATTCGGTGCGAACAATTGTTTTCTCATCAAGTGGTTTAGTGAAAATATCGACGAATTGCTGTGCGAACATGCTTAAGGTTAATATCACCCTTAGCAACATGATCTCAAATGAAATGATGACGAACTTCAATGTGCTTAGTTCGAGAATGTTGCACGGGATTGTGAGCAATATTGTTTGCACTTTCATTGTCACAAAGCAAAGGCACATGTTTCACATATATCCCATAATCTTTAAGAGTTTGGGTCATCCAAAGTAATTGAGCACAACATGATCCATCGACAATGTATTCCGCTTCGGCGGTGGATAAGGATACCGAGTTTTGTTTCTTGGAGGACCAAGATACAAGAGATCTACCAAGAAATTGACAAGTACCCGAAGTGGACTTTCTGTCAACCTTTTCACCGGCATAGTCCGAGTCGGAGTAGCCAACAAGATTAAAGGAGGCCCTCTTCAGATACCAAATGCCAAAATTTGGTGTATGAAGTAAGTATCTCACTATCCTTTTCACGGCCTTAAGATGACACTCTTTAGGGGCCGCTTGATATCGTGCACACATGCACACACCATCATATCGGGACGAGAGGCACAAAGATACAGTAATGAACCAATCATAGAGTGATAAACCTTTTGATTAGCGGGTTCACCATGTTTGGTCAAGTCAAGATGTCCACTAGTAGGCATGGGCATTCACATACCTTTGCATTCTTGCATATTTTATTTTTTGAACAAGTCTTTGGTGTACTTCGTTTGAGAGACAAAGGTGCCTTCCTTAGTTTGCTTGATTTGAAAACCAAGAAATAACTTGAGCTCACTCATCATTGACATCTCAAACTTTTTGACATAAGCTTCCCAAACTTCTCACTAAAATGAGGGTTAGTTGATCCAAATATAATATCATCAACGTAGATTTGGCACACAAATAATTCTCCATTAACCCTTTTAGTGAAAAGAGTAGAATCAATTTTTCCAATCTCAAAGCCTAAGGAACTTGGTCAAGCATTTATACCATGCTCTAGGAGCTTGTTTAAGACCATAAAGAGCTTTGTGAAGCTTGTAAACATGATTGGGTTTCTTAGGATTAACAAAGCCGGGAGGTTGTTTAGCATAAACTTCCTCCTCAATTTCACCAATTAGAAAAGCACTTTTAATGTTCATTTGGTATAAAGTGATATCATGGTGATTAGCATAGGCAAGTAAGATGCGAATGGACTCAAGTCTAGCAATGGGAGCATATGTCTCACCATAGTCCATACCTTCGATTTGAGTGTAGACTTGGGCGACGAGACGTGCTTTGTTGATAACCAATTGTCCATCTTCATCTTGCTTGTTGCGAAACACCCATTTGGCACTGATGACGTTGTGGTTGTTGTCGAGCTTCTCGACCAATGTCCATACTTGGTTTCTCTCAAAGTTGTGTAGTTCTTCGTGCATTGTGTTTATCCAATCCGGATCTTCCAATGCTTCTTCAACCTTCATAGGTTCAATGCTAGAGATGAATGAATAATGTTCGCAAAAGTTAGCCAAACAAGATTTAGAGCGAGTGATTCTCCCGGTTTGGATATCATTGTAGATTTTCTCGACGGGATGGTCTCTAGAAACTCTTGCTCGAACTCGTGAGAGCTTTTGCTTTGATCGGGGTGGAACATCTTCTTCATCATCTTGTTCTTCTTCTTGGCCTTCAACGTTGTTGACGTTGTCGTTCTCTCGTCGTGGTGGAGAAGGAGGTTGATGTGGTTCATCTTGGCATACTTCCTCATTTTCTTCATCTTGGTGTGTCCCACTTGTGGATGCTTCCATATCAACTCTTAGTTCACCTTGTCGTGAGGTAGAAGCTTCCACTTGGACGGACGAGGTACTCTCATTCACCTCCGTTGGAGGAACCTTGCCGATAGACAAGTACTGGATTGCTTCCGAATGATCTTTATCTCCTACATCAATTAGCAATTGCTCTACTTGCGAGCCATTAGATTCATCAAACTTCACATCCACCGTCTCTTCAACCTTTCGGGTGAAATTGTTGTAGACACGGTAAGTGTGAGAGTTGGAGCCATAACCAAGTAGGAACCCTTCATGAGATTTAGGAGGAAACTTAGAACAACGATGCTTATCAAGAATGTAGCACTTTGAGCCGAATACTCGAAAGTATCCAACTTGGGGTTTGTTACCGGTGAGGAGCTCGTATGCCGTCTTGCCGAGTAGCTTGTGAAGATACAAGCGATTTGTCGCATCACAAGCTGTCTCAACCACTTCCGCCCAAAAGTGTTTTTGCGTCTTGTACTCATCAAGCATCATTCTTGCCATTTCGATCAGCATCGGTTCTTCCTCTCAACAACTCCATTTTGTTGAGGTGTGTACGTAGCCGAGAACTCATGTGAAATCCCTTCTTCGTCAAGAAAGGTATCCACATTTGTGTTCTTGAACTCTGTTCCATTGTCGCTGCGATCTTCACTTCAAATTGATTTTGGGCATTTCTAGCGAAGTTTTTGAAGATCTTTTGGACCTGCGATTTATCATCAAGAAAGAACACCCACGTGAATCTTGAAAAATCATCAACTATAACTAACCAAATGAGTTTCCACCGAGACTTTTGTAAGTGTTAGGACCAAAGAGATCCATGTGAAGTAGCTCGAGCGGTCTCCTTGTGGTCATGATGTTTTTCATGGGGTGGCTTCCTCCAACCTATTTTCCTGCTTGGCAAGCGCTGCAAAGTCTATCCTTATCAAATATGACATCTTTAACACCAAGGATATGATCACCTTTAATAAGCTTGTCTAGATTTTGCATGCCCACATGACTTAACCGTCTATGCCACAACCAACCTTTAGAGGATTTAGCAATTAAGCAAGTTCTAGGTTGAGCCTTTTTAGTGAAGTCAACAATGTATAGATCACCTATGCGTATACCAGTAATGACCATTTTATGATTATCTCTACGAAACACTTGGCAATCTACTTCGGTAAATAGGACATTGAAACCGAAATCAGCAAGTCAAGATACCGAAAGTAAATTGTAGCCAAGAGATTCAACGAGCATGACATTTTGTATTTAGCTGTCATGTGAGATGGACACCTTACCGAGGCCAACCACCTTACCCTTTGAGTTATCACCAAAAGTGACATACTTTCGAGGGACATTGTTTTCAGCAAGCTCACCAAACATATCTTTATCTCCGGTCATGTGATCGGTACATCCACTATCAAGGACCCATTCCTTTCCTCCTGCCATGCATCCCCGAAGATTTTCCATAAGACCAAAGTGTCTCATTGCATCATCAAGATCATAGTCACTATCCTCATCCTCATCATAGTATCCAAGTTCAACATCGTCATGTGGTGGATCAATTCCTAGAGAGGGTGATTCGTTAGACAAATGATTTTGACAATAGTCATCTTTATGAATTCTAATAGCTTCTAAAATAAAATCACTAATGATTCCAACATTTCCTTTGGCACACATAAGATTTGTAAGCTCAAATAGACAATCACCAAACTTAGGATCATTGGAATTCATCTTACTCAAGGCAATAGACTTATGGAGAATTTCATCTTGATTTTGCAAGGAATAATTTGGAAATCGTTCCTCAAGAAATTTCCATATAGTGTAGGCACACTTAAGAGTAGGCAAGCAACCAATCAAGTTTCTAGGGAAACCTCTAGTGATAAGATTAACAGTTCTAAGATTGCGAATCATATCAATTGACTCATCAAGAGTAGGATGCATAGGATCAACATGAGTTGCACAAGGACTAGTAATGTACTTGTTCAAATGGTATTCATTGAAAATCACAAGCATCTCATTTTTTCACTCATGAAAGTACTCTCCATCAAGTATAGGCACTCTATGTCTAAGACTCCCCAAAGTAGACTCATCCATCTTCCTCCAATGATGTTTAAACCAAAGCAATGGAGACCAACGCTCTGATACCAATTGAAATGATCAAGAAGAGGTGTCTAGTGGGGGGTGAATAGACCCTTAACACACAAAGATGGCAGTTTTTAAGTTTTTCAAGTTTAGGTGGAGTTTAAGCATAAGTATAACCAATCACAATACATATCAAGCGAGCATGCAAATAGTATGTGACCAGCGGAAAGTAAATCATGCAAATTGCAAGAAAGTAAAGGGATAGGATTGGAGTATGCAAACGCAATTGGAGACACGGATGTTTTTGGCATGGTTCCGATAGGTGGTGCTATCGTACATCCACGTTGATGGAGACTTCAACCCACGAAGGGTAACGGCTGCGCGAGTCCACGGAGGGCTCCACCCATGAAGGGTCCACGAAGAAGCAACCTTGTCTATCCCACCATGGCCATCACCCATGAACGACTTGCCTCACTAGGGTAGATCTTCATGAAGTAGGCGATCTCCTTGCCCTTACAAACTCCTTGGTTCACCTCCACTATCTTGTCGGAGGCTCCCAAGTGACACCTAACCAATCTAGGAGACACCACTCTCCAAAAGGTAATAGATGGTGTGTTGATGATGAACTCCTTGCTCTTGTGCTTCAAATGATAGTCTCCCAACACTCAACTCACTCTCATAGGATTGGATTTGTTGGAGAGCTGATTTGAGTGGAAAGCAACTTGGGGAAGGCTAGAGATCAAGATTCATATGGTAAGAATGGAATATCTTGGTCTCAACACATGAGTAGGTGGCTCTCTCTTAGAAAATGAATGATGGAAGTGTAGGCACGTTCTGATGGCTTTTCTGACGAATGAGGAGATGGTGGAGGGGTATATATAGCCTCCACACAAAATCTAACCGTTACACACATTACACCAAACTCGGTTAGACCGGATCAGAAATCACGGTCGGACCAATTCAATTCATATGTGACCGTTAGACGATTTTGATGGGACCGACTTGTCATCTCGGTGGGACCAATTTCATTAGGGTTAGGGCATAATGTAATCTCGGTTGGACCGATTACACAAACTCAGTTGGACCGACTTTGGTAATAAGCTAACCAGAGAGTTGGTCAGGCAAACTCGGTGGGACCGATTTTCTAGTCTCGGTGGGACCGAAGCGTTACGAAAAGGAAATAGAGAGTTTGCATTGCAGACTCGGTGAGACCGATTCGCCTATCTCAGTTAGACCAAAATGTTACGAAGGGAAACATAGAGTTTGTAATCCCATCTCGGTGAGACCGAGATCCCTATCGGTGAGACCGAAAAGACTAGGGTTTCTGGCAGTGGCTATGTCAACTGAATTCGGTGGTGCCGGATGGATCAAATCAGTAGGGCTGAGTTTGACTTTTGGTTTTGGACATATGTGGATATGAGAAAGTGGTTGAGGGCTTTGGAGCATATCACTAAACATTTTGAGCAAGCAAACCATTAAGCAACACCTCATCCCCTTTTAATAGTATTGGCTTTCCTATGGACTCAATGTGATCTTGGATCACTAAAATGGAAAATGTAGAGTCCTGAGCTTTTGAGCTTGAGCCAATCCTTTTTTCTTAGGATCTTGAAGGGTTTCCACATCCTCTTTTCCATGCCACTCCACAGTTGAACTCATCTGAAATATACTGGATGAAAGTATTAGTCCAACAAGAGATATGTTGACATAAATTTCCAAAATCACCCAGGGAGCACTTGTGCTTTCACGGTGGCACTGAAGCTGTAGCTATTGGTGCTGATGTGGTAGCTCTAGTATCTGTAACTGGCACTGTAGCTGACCTCTAACCTCTTGGCACTCACTGAAAAGTGTCTTTAGTTGCCTTCCCTTTCTTCTCCTCTGCTTCCTCCTGGAGCTGCTCAACTGTTGTATGCATCTTAGTCACTTTCAGATCAAGATCATAATTTTTTTTCAATGATCCTCTCCAAGCTCTCCTGATTCTGAGTCAGGGTGGCCAAGCCCTTCTCAATCCTCAAAGTTGATTGGATCAGATATCCAAGTTGATCTTGTTTGCTCTTCAAGAACACTAGAGATGCCTCTTCAGCACTTGGGATCTTTGCAACTTTTTTTGTCTTTGCCTTAGCTCTCTTCTCTTGTGCTTGCACTGATGAAGGTTCATTCTCATCCATTACAACTGTGTTGTCTTCAAATTCTGGGTAGAGAGGTAAATGCACCTTGTCCAACAAGTAAGTGTATGTGCCCATCTTTGAGTCGATGAGCACCTGAATGTGTGGAGCATACCCACAAGATCTTTTCTGGTCAGCAGTTGTCCTATTGATTGTCTCTACAATCAGACTTGTCGGGGGGATGAACCCCGAGCAGGCAACGGAACCCGGATCCTTTTTCAAAAACAGCAGGACCCGCATCGCCTCTCGAACCGGCACACGCCTGGCCGGGCCGCTCGACCTGGCATGGCCCACAGCCCGGCCAAGCTCTCCGACCCAGCAAGGTACGTCGACCCGGCCTCAGCAACTGGCGCAAGACAACCCAACCTGGCGTAACCAAGGCTTCCCCAACAAGCCGACCCCACCCGTGGCGTGCACGGCAACCCAGCCATGGGTCAGCTCCCATCCCATCCAGGCCGTACGATGGGACGAGACTACAATCACGATGACCAAGACAACAGTGCTACCGCCCATGCCTATGGTCAGCCGGAGCGTGGCAACAGTGCCCCTCACCTACCCGCTGACCAGGGCTGGCGTGGCGACAGTGCTCCCTCCCTCACCGCTGAGGGTAGCAAGCGGCGGCCTGACGGAGAGCCACTGTACACGACTCGACTCGGCCACGCCCTGACGATCAACAAGACGGCGCACAGTTCCCCTAGGTACGTGGGGCCCCGCACCTAGGGCAACCCAGCGAACCACAAGCCCTCAGCGGGACCCAGCCCGGGTCCCTGGACCCCGACAATACGGACCCACCAACTTGTAACATTACCATTGTACCCTCGGGGGGTTGGTCTATAAAACCCCCCGGGAGACCGCGATCATAGAGGGAGGCAGGCAGAAAAAGAAACAGACACAAGAGAAAAGAAAGTAAGCATAGGACTAGCCACCCAACGGCAACACCGGAGAGAAGGAGCAGCCCAAGCCTTGGCCAGCTTCCTTCCTCCTCCATACAGCTCCAGGAGCAACATTGTACTATCGATCATCCAACTACACTCGGCAGGACTAGGGGTATTATCTCTCCGGAGAGCCCCAAACCTGGGTATGTCCGGCGTCCCACGCCCGCTCATCCCAACCTCGCCTCTGGAGCCCACCAGCGCCCTCAAGCCTCCTCCTCTCTTTAGCCATCCCTTGGCATCTGCCGTGCGCCCACCATGATAGTTGGCGCCCACCATGGGGAAGCTTGAGGAGCTGGCCGGGATCATGCTTCAGACGGGGCCCATCTCCTACTCCGACGAGTCCGTCGCGCTGGTGGACGATGTCGTCGGTGCGCTCACCGCCTCCTTTTACGCGTTGCGCATCTCCGATGCGTTCGCGGTCGATGATTACCCCGGCGAGGTGCTCAGCTACTCGGCCTCTCCACTCTCCCTCGGTGATGGCATCGCCGCCGGGGCGATGGACATCCATGTGGAGGTTTTCGTCACCGGTGATGGCGCCTCCTCCTCGTCGAGCAAGACCAGGAAGACCGCAGAAGCCGGGGCCGCCGCGAAACGGACCGAGCCGTACGATCCGTTGCGTGCCGCGATGTAGGGCCTCCGCATCCCCTTCGGCACCGACGTCGACGCCACCAACGTTGCCGAGGCGCGAACCCAGCTCAAGGAAAGGCGCCAGCAGATGCTGGACCTAACCGAGACGCTCGCCGCCACCTAGCGCCGCCTGGAGGCTGTTTAGCTGAAGCACGACGCCGCCCACGGATCCGCGCCCGCCACGGCCGAGCCAAGCCGGGTGGTCGATGTGCATACCCGGGGAGGAGCGATCGGCCGGGCCCTCGGCGCCATCCGAACCGTCTACGAGACCCCAGTAAAGAACATTCGCGCTGCCTAGGCAGCCGCAATCGGCCTGGACTGGCTCACAGGTGAAGAGCTGCAAGAGCGCATGGGCGGATGCGTGAGCTCCTCAACGCAGCCAATACCCAGCAGGATCGCCTCAACCAGCTCACCAAGCCGGCGGGATCCGGCTCCGCCCGCCTTGGCAGGCCCGGCGAACTCATGCACACGGCTTCCTCGCCGCCCGGTGAGGCGCACTCCGGCCAAGCCCGGACTCGGCGCCACCCGGCCACCGCGACCGCCGACGTCCCGGGCGATGAGCCTGCCCCGGAGACCCAGCGCGGACCCGACCAGCATGGCCAGCGTCCGGATCCAACCGACCCGGCCCCTCGGGGCCTAGCCGCCAGTCGACTCGGCCCGCGCGCCATCGATGACGCCGACGCTCTCCACCGCCTCGATCAGCTCGCTCGCTCCCTGGAGGTGGAGGAGAGCGGCGCTATGGGGTCGACGTGCTTTGGCCCACGCATCCGGGAGGAGCCCTTCCCCAAAGGATTCATGCTCCCCCGCGACACTCCCAAGTACAACGGGATGGTGAAGCCGGAAGACTGGCTCACCGACTACACCACGACCATTGGCATCACCGGTGCCAATCATCGTCTCGCCGTGCGCTACGCACCGCTCATGCTCCAAGGGTCGGCCCGCACGTGGTTGAACAGCCTGCCAATGGGCAGCATCAACACATGGGTGGATTTCGAGGAAGCCTTCATCCGCAACTTCATAGGGACCTACAAGCGACCCGGTCGCCCTAGCCAGCTCGCCATGTGCGTGCAGGGGCCGACGGAGACTGGTTGCGAGTACCTCGCATGCTAGACCGAGCTCCGAAACAGCTGCGAGGGCGTCCATAAAGTCCAGGCGATCCAGTACTTCGTCAGCGGGTGCCGTCAAGCACAAGCTCCTACACTCTGATCCGGCCACGATGGCCGAGCTCATGGTGACGACGGACAAGTACGCCAACACCGACTCCGCCATGAAGATCCAGGTGGCACTGGAGGAAGCCGGCAAGGCAAAGCCGGCTCCCCCTCCGAAGCCGGCCCGCGAAAGTAGCCAGCAGCAGCATCACCAGAACAACAAGCGCAAGGCCGACCAGCCGGCGCAGCGTCACGACAACCGGCTCGTCGCGGCTACCGAGCATGTGGTGGACCCGGCGGCGAAGCGTCGGCAGACCGGCAAGATGGCATGGCAACCCACCATGAGTTTCGAGCAGATGCTCGACGCCCCATGCAAGCACCACAGCAGCACGAAACCCTTCACGCACACGCTTCGACAGTGCGCCATCACCAAGCGCATCATGAGGGGCGATGTCCCGCCTCCTCCGGTTTCGGCTCCAGGCGCGGGACAGCCGCCTCCGCCTCCGCCGCCGCCTCCAGCTGGCGGTGCGATGCACAACGACGCCTACCCGGACCAGAACCCAGCCTATGTCGTCTTCACCAGCCTCGACGACGACAAGTGCTACGAGCACCTCCTTCGGTAGGAGGTGAACACTGTCGTCCCGGCCTAGCCGGAGTTCATGCATTGGTCGGATCGCTCGATCACCTAGACCCGGGACGACCACCCAGCAGTCATGCCGAGCCCAGGTGGTTATGCCCTTGTCCTCAAGCCAACCATCATCAGGCGGTGCACATGCAAGTTCTCCCGACTCCTCATTGACGGCGGCAGCAGCATCAACATCCTCTACCGCGACACGATGACCAAGCTCGGCCTGAAGGCCGAGGACCTGGAGCCGACCCGGACAATCTTCCACGGTGTCGTACCTAGCCTCTCCTGCTCTCACATTGGCCGGGTCCGGCTCAATGTCCTATTCAGCGACAGCAGCCACTTCCGGCACGAACCGGTCTGGTTCGAGGTGGTGGACCTATCCACCGCGTATCACGCATTGCTGGGCCGGCCCGCGCTCGCCAAGTTCATGGTCGTTCCCCACTACGCGTATCTGAAGATGAAGATGCCGGGTACCAAGGGTCTCATCACCATCACCGGCGATTACCGCAAGTCCCTGGAGTGCGCCCGAGACGGCGCCAAGTTGGCGGAGTCACTGGTAATTGCCGAGGAGCGGCGCCAGCTCGACCGGATCGTCGCCCTGGCTGGCGAGGCCTCCGATGCGTCAATCCCGACCGCGGACCCGGCCGACAAGGCCGCCTTGAAGCCCTCCAAGGAGACCAAGAAAGTGAAGCTCAACCCGGAAGACCCCAGCTGCAGCAAGTACGTTGTCATAGGCGCCCGCCTCGACAGCAAATAGGAAGGCGAGCTCGTCGACTTCCTCTATGAGAATCGGGATATCTTCGCATGGAACCCCAAGGACATGCCGGGTATCCCGAGGAAGTACGCCGAGCACAAACTTCACATCCGCAAGGATGCCAAGCCTGTCCGTCAACCCCTACGACGATTTTCTGAAGAGAAGAGAAGAACCATTGGTGAAGAGGTCGCCAGGCTTTTGGCGGCCGACTTCATAATGGAAGTGTTTCACCCCGAGTGGCTGGCCAATCCAGTCCTCGTCCTGAAGAAGAACAAGACCTTGCGCATATGTATCGACTACACCAGCATCAACAAGGCATGTCCCAAGGATCCGTTCGCTCTCCCGTGGATCGACCAAGTCATCGACTCGACCGCCGGGTGCGAGCTCCTGTCCTTCCTGGACGCTTACTCCGGCTATCACCAGATCAAGCTGGACCTGACCAATGCCCTGAAGACATCCTTCATCATGCCCTTTGGGGCGTATTGCTACATCACCATGTCGTTCGGCTTGAAGAACGCCGGTGCCACCTTCCAAAGCTGCATGCAGAAATGCCTGCTGCCGCAACTCGACCGCAATATCCACGTGTACGTGGACGACATCATGGTGAAGACCAAGCAGCACCTCACGCTCCTCGACGATTTGAAGGAAACATTTGCCAACCTCCGCAAATACAAGGTCAAGCTTAACCCAGAAAAGTGCGTCTTCGACGTCCCGGCCGGAAATCTACTCGGCTTCCTCGTCTCGGAACGCAGCATTGAGGCGAACCCGGAGAAGATCAAGGCCATTGAGCGCATGCGCTAGCCGGCTCAGCTGCGATCTCTAGAAGTTCACCGGATGCTTGGCCTCGGTCAGCCGGTTCCTGAGCCGGCTGGGCGAGAGGGAGCTACCCCTGTACCAGCTGATGAAGAAGACAAGCCCATTCGAATGGAACGACAAGGCATACGAGGCCTTCCAAGACCTCAAGCGCATGCTCTCCACCGCACCAGTCCTGGCCGCGCCAACCGACAAGGAGCCGCTATTGCTCTACATAGCCGCGACCTCGCAGGCGGTCAGCACGATGCTGGTGGTCGAGCGACCAGAGAAGGGCAAGATCCAAGCCGTCCAGTGCCCGGTCTACTACCTGAGTGAGGTGCTCTCCATCTCTAAGCAAAACTACCCGCACTACCAGAAGATGTGTTACGGCATGTAACTCACCGCCAAGAAGCTGAAGCAGTACTTCCAAGAGCACGTCGTCACCGTCGTCAGCACGACGCCTATCAGAGAAATCATCGGGTGCCGGGATGCCTCTGGCCGGGTCGCCAAGTGGGCGATCCAGCTAGCCGGTCACACCATCCTCTAGGAGCCCCGCACCACGATCAAGTCTCAAGCCCTGGCCGACTTCCTCGTCGTCTGGACCGAGACCCAGTACTTGCCGCCGCCTCCCGACTCGACGCATTGGCGCATGCACTTCGACGGGTCCAAGATGCGATCCGGCTTGGAGGCCGGCATCGTACTGTCATCCTCGAAGGGCGACCGGCTCTGCTACGCGTCCAGATCCACTTCACCGCCGCCAAAAACATCGCCGAATATGAAGCCCTTGTGCACGGCCTCCGGCTTGCCAAGGAACTCGGCATCCGGCACATCCTGTGCTACAGCGACTCGGACTTGGTGGTGCAACAATGCTCCGGCGAATGGGACGCCCGTGACTCCAACATGGCAAGCTACCGCTTCCTCGCCCAGAAGCTGTCCGGATCCTTCAAGGGCTGCGAGTTCCTCCACATCCCATGCGCAGAGAACGAAGCAACCGACACGCTCACCAAGATCGCCTCGTCACGACAAGCCATCCCGTCCAGCGTCTCCCTCAAGCACCTACGCAAGCCGTCCGTCAAGCCATCGTCGGACTCCGAGTCCATCCACGTTCCAGACGACCATGCCGCACCTCAAGCTGGCCCGGGGGCTGCTGAACCCGGCCCGGGGGCTGCTGAACCCGGCCTGAGGGCTGCTCAGCTCAACCCGGCCACCATCTCCCCGGACCCGGCCGTCGCCATCCCCAACCTGGGGGCTGCTCAACCCGGCTCGGGGGCTGCCGACTCGAAACCTACCCAGGTGGCCGTCTTCGCCGTGGTTACGGCTCCATCTTGGGCTCTCCCAATATCAGAATTTCTGGAGAACGGGGTTCTCTCCATGGACGAGACCGAAGCTCGGCAAGTACAGCACTCGGCATCCGCCTACAACATCATCAACAACGAGCTCGTCAAGCGCAGCTCCACCGGCGTGTTCCAGCGCTGCGTCGAGCAGGATCGGGGCATCGACATCCTTCTCGACATTCACCAGGGCGAGTGCAGGCACCACGCCGCATCACGATCCCTGGTGGCCAAGGCATTCCGCCACGGTTTCTACTGGCCCACGGCCCTCAAAGACGTCGAGTCACTCGTTCTCAAGTGCAAGGGGTGTCAACGCTTCAGCAAATGCAGCCACCAGCCAGCGTCAGCACTCCGCACCATACCGATCGCCTGGCCCTTCACGGTCTGGGGACTCGACATGGTGGGACCCTTCAAAACCGCTCGAGGCGGCATGACGCACTTGCTGGTGGCAGTGGACAAATTCACCAAGTGGATCGAGGCAAGACCAATCAGGAAACTGGACGGGCCAACAGCCGTCTGGTTCATCAAGGACATAGCGCTGCGCTATGGCACGCCGGACAACATCATCATCAACAACGGCACCAACTTCGCCAAGGGCGCGCTCGAGCAATACTGCTCCATCTCCGGCATCCGCCTCGACCTGGACTCCGTGGCACATCCGCAGTCCAACGGGCAGGTCGAGTGGGCCAACGGACGCATCCTGTCCGGCGTCAAGCCGCGACTCGTCGAGCCACTCATCCGCTCACCCGGCAGCTGGCTTGACGAGTTACCGGCAGTTCTCTGGAGTCTACGCACCACATTGAATCGGTCGACCGGGTTCACCCTGTTCTTCCTCATTTATGGAGCTGAAGCCGTCATCCCGACCAACGTCGAGTTCGACTCGCCGCACGTCACGATGTACACCAAAGCCAAAGCCAGAGAGGCACTCGAAGATGGCATCGACCTGCTCGAAGAAGCGCGCCTTCTGGCGCTCAGCCATTCGGCCATCTACCAGCAAGGCCTGAGGCACTACCACAGCAAGAAGATCAAGCCCCTCGCATTCCACGAGGGCGACCTCATCCTCCGACTCGTCCAAGAGCAGGCATGCCAGCATAAGCTGTCCCCTCCATGGGAGGGCCCATTCACCGTGAGCAGGGCCTTGCGCGATTGCAACGCCTACTACCTCATCGACCCATGCAAGTCAAAGAAGTGCAAGAAGGACACCGCCGGCGAAGAAACGACCCGGCCGTGGAACGCGGAACTCCTCCGCCCATTTCACAGTTAGCCGCACGAGTGTATGTATCGTCGCCTTCTATAAACGCACGAAACTATGGGGTCCCCAAACGAGACTCGGGGGCTGCCTTTTGTCGACCAATTTATTGCGTTCCTATTATTCCGCATCACTATACCACTGAACCCGGCCACCGGTCCGACTCGCTCGACCCGGGGGCTCGGGGGCAGGCCGGCTCGGTCGCCACCCCGCCGCCTTACTTGGTGATTCCTGATAAAGTTGGGATGCCATGGTCCCCCACTTCGCCCTAAAACCGCATATCCAACTTTGGCTGTCGGCGGGCAAGCACAACGGGCCAAAGTTCCTTTACGCTTCATACACTAAGTCAAAGGCTGTCGAGTCGATCAACCCGGCCCGCCGCTCATCAAATGAGTAGTCGCACGATTGACTGCTCACCAACCGGCTTTGCCGGATTGATGCCAACCGGCCCAGTGGGTGTTTCGCTCGCGCTCAACGCTTCTAAGGACCCAAATCCTATGGGCCGCTTTCGAAGAACCGAACTCCTTGTCACGGACCGGAGCCTCGGCCGTCTGACTCTTGGGGGGGGGGAGGTTTGAGAAAGAAAAAGCGCATGAAATCGGCCCAGAAAAGCGGAAGGCAAGAGCAAAAACCACTCGCAACATTTACACACAAATATTTAAGAAAAGGCCCATGGCCCGAGTTCATTACACCCTAAAACCCCTAGTGGGTGGGTGGACCTGCTACTTAAGAGATTTTACATAAAGTGTCTCAGGCATCTCCAGCACCGCGTCGTGACGTTGACGGCTCTCCCTTGGCGGCCTCTGGGTCCAGCGAGGCACCGATGTCCTCCTCGGCATCCGCATTGCTGTAGACGCCCATCTCCTTCGAGCTCCCCTCCGGATTGTGGAGAAGCAAGCCGTAGTCGTCGCCATCCACGGCCCTGCCATCTTCCACCCGCTCCGGATGGAACTCATCATGGAAGGCGAACTCGGCGATGTAGCTGGACCGGGAGGTGATCCGGCCGACTTACTCCTGCAGCAACTGCTCCGAGCCGGCTCTCTGGCCCATCAGCGCGTCTAGCTGAAGATCCGGATGACAAGACAGCGCGAACCGGAGCGCCATCTCAGCACCGGAACGAGCGGCGGAAACGCGCCACTCGCCAAGCCGGTCTGGACCCATCTCCAACCAACGTGCCAGACGCGAGAAGCTGCTCGGTTGGACGGAGTCCGGCCATAGGGCCGCCGTCATCGCGGTGCCGGCCCAGGAAAACCGCTCCATCTGCGTTCCCAAGACCCGTAGGCGGGCCTCAGCGGCGGCGATGATCTCCGGGAAGGTCCAGGCCACCCGCGGATCCGTCCCAAACCCGGCAACACCAGTCGGGTTGCGCTGGTAACGGACGGCTTCCTCCGCGAGCCGCTGCATCTCCGAGAAGGCCCGTGTCACAAAGGAAGAAGCGAGTCAGAAGAACAACAACAAGGAAGAAAGGCCGGATCCCGTCCCGGCAAACTACTAGAAAAAGCACTTACTGGAGAAGGACTCTTTTAGGTGTTGCGCCTCAAGCAACGTACCACGCCGCTCCCGTTCGATGGCGCGATCGCACTCCTCGAGCGCCTTCTCCAGATTGGCCGCCTTAGCAAGGGCCCCCTTCAGCTCGGCGTGCTTGTCTTCGGCCGCCTTCTCGGCCGCCTCGCGGCGACGGGCCTCATCCTGACGGGCCCCCTCAGCCGTAGTGGCCCGCTCCCATAGGCGATCCACCTCGGCCTAGAGCCGGCCCTTGTCGTCGGCCAGCTGGCCGCTCTGCTGGTCTGCCTCGACCAGGGCCTGCTGCATCTCCACTACCTTGGCGGACTCTGCCTTAAGGAGCTCCAACTCGGCCTCAAGACGGCTCTTATGACCCGCCAGCTGCTCATGCAGCCGGTTGGCCTCATCAAGAGACCGTCGGGCCGCAGCCGCCTCCGCCCTCGCCTGCGCCGCCTCGACGCCAAGACGGCCGGTGTCGGCAACGAGCCGGTCATAGTGATGACCGGCCCGGAGCAGACGAGTCTACCAGGACAGCACCTTGGCTGCAAAGAAGAAGGATTCAGCAAAAGAAAAAAAAGGCAAGACTTAAGATTTCGCCCAACTGTTACACAGTTGGCCTGAATCTCGGCGGCTACACCAAGTGGGTCCGCTAGCGCAACCCCACTAGTAAAGAGCACAAGAGTACCTGCGTTGACGCGAAGCTCCTCCTCCTTGGTAGCAAGTTGCTCCTTGAGCTCTTAGTGCTTGCCCAGGAGACGGTTGAAGGCGGCGACCCAGAAGGCGTCGAGATGCTGAAGAAGACAGAAGTCAGAACAAGGCCAACGCTCTAAAGGTTCGACCCAACTACTACATAGTTGGCCCGAACCTCGGGGGCTACACCCAGTGGGTGCGCTGGCGCGCCCCCACAAAGAAGAAATTACAAGAAAAAAGAAGGCTTACCAGAATGGCGCGATCTAGATCGCGCGTTCACTCCACCTCGGCCTGGGCCAAGGCCTTGAGCCAGTCCGTCCGCCCGCGCAGGCGGCGGCTGACGGTGTCCAGCGCCGCCTCCTCCTGGGTCTGAGGCCCGAAGACGATGGCAACCCTGCTCTACGCCGGCTGCGGTGCGGCAGCTCGGCGCCCTCCCTGCCGGGGCACCAGGGTGTGCTCCCCGCTGGCTGCTCGCGACGCGGCCAGCTCCTCCTTTGACGCCCCTCCCGGTGCCAACGCCGACCAGGATGCCGGGACGCCCTGCGTCGCCGCCTCTGGTCCGGACGCCGGGACGGCCTGCTGCGCCACCTATGGCCTAGCTGCCGGGGTGGCCTCCGGCACCACCGTCCGCGGTGCCTCCGCCAACACCAGCGGCGCCTCCGGCACCACCGCCCACAGCGCCTCTTCCAAGATGGCGCCGCTTCCACCACCATCACCCCCCGCACGCACGACCACGTCGGCCCACGACATGGTATCATCCCCCACCTCCACGACCTCCTGGTCGAGGATCACCACCTCAGCCCGGCCTCCACGGACGCGCTCCCTCACCGACGACGGCTCAAATACCGTCGCCACCACCACCGTGCCCTCTGGCATCTCGCGCCAGGCCGACTCCGCGCCGGCTCGCGCCCATACCGCCGCCGCGTCGGTCCAAGCCTGAACCGATGCCGCCTTCAGCTCCGCCTCGGCCCGGTTCCTGTCCTGCCAGGCCAAGGCTTCGGCGTCGTTCGGGTCCAGGCCGAGGTCCGAGTCGGCCCGTCCCACCACCTCGGCCTGATTGGCAAGGTCGGACCGTCTCCTGCGGAACACAGCCCCTTCAGCGGCCGCGGCTTCCGCCGTCGCCCTCGCCAATGTGATTGGTGACCTGAAGAAGAAGGTAGAATAAGCCGAAAAGAAGACAATACCGGCTCAACAATTCGGACGCATGCAGAAGATAAAACTTACCCCTTCAAGACCAAGACCGGGGTCGGCCTCCCGCCGCGCCTCCTCTTGGCCGGCTTCCCAGGCTCGGCCGGCTCCGCCGCGGGCTTCAGGGCCCGGGGTCGCGGCACGACATTGTCTTTCCCATGCGGGCGGCTCGGCGCCGCCCCATGCGAGGACCCGGCTGCGCCCGCGTCGCCGCCTCCCCCGCCTAACGCCACTACACCAACAGCCGGCGTCAGCGTCGCCTGCACTGCGACATGATCAGCAATTCAAGGCACACAAAGAAAGAAAGATACAAGACGTACCCGCGTGACGCCCAGCGCCGGCGTCAGACTCGGTCACCTCCTCGCCGCCATGGGCCGCGGGCTCCTCTGGCGCCACCGGCGCCACTTGCGACGGAGCCCGGGCGTAAGGATGCCGAATCGCATTCAGAAGTATCTCCCGTGTTGCGTCAGGACAGATGAGAAGGTGCGTAGCAGCAAAGTAAGAAGACCATACACTCACCTGCGGCGCCATGTTCGACTAGCTGTACGGCGCCTTGTCCAACTGCCAGTCCTCTCCAAGGTTGGCCTTGGAGATGTCGTTCACGCCGCGCGCGACTTGCTCCGCAGACAGCCGTGTCGACCCCATGCGGTTGGGGTCCTGAAGGCCGATCATTTCACTGCTGAGGTAGGAGCGCCTCTGAAGCGGAAGGACCTGACGCGTGATGAATGCGGCAAGGAGGTCGGTGCCGGTGATCCCCTCTTGCGTCCTCATCATCGTCACCCGCTCGTAGAGATTGTCGATCTCCTGCGATGGGCGCCGGAGCGAGTAGCCCCAGTTTGTCTTCGTCTGAGGCGGTGCGATGGAGAAGAGCGGAAGGTTGATATGGTCTACGCCAAGGTTGCGGACATAGAAGGAGGAGTTCTACCACTTCTTGGCAGAATCCTCCAGCGGGATCTTAGGGAAATCCGCCCCTGACCGCTTCGAGATGACGGCGGCACCGCAGTCGGCGAACTCCCCGGCCGATGGGCCCTGCTGCTTCAAGGAGAAGAAGCGTGCCCAGAGGTCGATCCTGGGCTCGACCCCCAGGTACCCCTCACACAAGGTCACGAAGCCAGAGAGCTGGACGATGGCGCCGGTGCCAAGATGATGCGGTTGGTGCCCGAAGAACTCCAAGAACACGCGGAAGAAGGTGCTCACTGGCAGCCCAAACCCACGCTCGAAGTGCGTGAGGAAGACCACGCGCTCCTGCCCCTCGTGCAGGGGCCTCTACTTGCCGCGCGGTAGGCGGACACCGATGTCCGTCTCCCGCGGCAGGCGCTGCGATGCTCGAAGCTGAATGATATCCTCGGTGGTGACGTTGGAGCCCATCCAGGAGCCCGACGGCATCGCCATGGACAGAAGAAGGAGAAAGAATACGGATGACGGAGGAAGCTCTGCTAGGGGCGGCAGGCGCAACTGTGCGTTGGTGGCATAGAGCAGAGCAGGAGTAGGGGGACAGGACGGGCGCGAGTGAGAGTGATGTCCGCTGCCCCTTGCCCCCCTCAATTTATAACCCTCGGTTCAAATGTGGGGGAGTGGGATCGTCTGCACGCACCCGTTCCACTACCCCGTAATAAGTGCGCACATACACGCGCAACAACTGTCTGGGGAAGAGCAACCGACCCCCGGATGCTGCAATAAATCCGCGCGCATGGACCAAGGGCGCGCGGCGGCGGGCCCTAGCCCGTCGCCCAGTCCCGTCACGCGCGTGGCCTATCAGGCCCCTCCGACTTCCACGCACCACGTGGCACCTACATGAAGCCCGAGGGACCGCCCCAAGATTCGACGGAATCCTCGGTTCCCGCCATGGCCGGGATGCCGCGATCCGGTTTCCGAGAAAACTGGCACACAGTGGGTGTTGCCGGACCCGGTGTTCGCAGAATCCGCCTTGCTCAAGGGGGAAACTGCGAAGGCCCTCTCATCCGAAGATGGCGGACCTTCACATCTTCGGGGACTACTGTCGGGGGGATGAACCCCGGGCATGCAACGGAACCCGGATCCTTTTTCAAAAATAGCGGGGCCCGCATCACCCCTCGAACTGGCACGCGCCTGGTCGGGTTGCTCGACCCAGCAAGGCCCGCAACCCGGCCAAGCTCTCCGACCCGGCAAGGTACATCGACCCGGCCTCAGCAACTGGCGCAAGACAACCCAACCCGGTGTAACCAAGGCTACCCCAACAAGCTAACCCCACCCATGGCATGCACGACAACCCAGCCATGGGTCAGCTCCCGGCCCATCCAGGCCGTACGATGGGACGAGACTACAATCGCGATGACAAAGACAACAGTGCTACCGCCCATGCCTATGGTGAGCCGGAGCGTGGCAACAGTGCCCCTCACCTACCCGCTGACCAGGGCTGGCGTGGCAACGGTGCTCCCGCCCTCACCGCTTACGGCAGCAAGTGGCGGCCTGACGGAGAGCCACTGTACACGACTCGACTCGGCCACGCCCTGACGATTGACAAGACGGCACATAGTTCCCCTAGGTACACGGGGCCCCGCACCTAGGGGAACTCGACGAACCACAAGCCCTCAGCGGGACCCAGCCCGGTCCCCGGACACCGACAATACAGACCCACCGACTTGTAACATTACCATTGTACCCCTGGGGGGTTGGTCTATAAAAACCCCCGGGATCCCACGATCATAGAGGGAGGCAGGCAGAAAAAGAAACAGACACAAGAGAAAAGAAAGTAAGCATAGGACTAGTCACCCAACGGCAACACCGGAGAGATGGAGCATCCCAAGCCTTGGCCAGCTTCCTTCCTCCTCCATACAGCTGCAGGAGCAACATTGTACTATCGATCATCCAACAACACTCGGCAGGACTAGGGGTATTATCTCTGTAGAGAGCCCCAAACCTGGGTATGTCCGGCGTCCCGCGCCCGCTCATGCCAACATCGCGTCTGGAGCCCACCAGCGCCCTCGAGCCTTGTAACGCCCCGAGCCCGGCGCCCCAGAAGACTTCCAGCTATTCCAAGTTTTGCCATGTGTTTCTTTTGTGTTTGCTCTTTTATTTTTGCATTGCATCATGTCATCATGCCACCATGCCATTTAATTTTTCAAACTCAACTAAATAAATTGCATAGATCTTTTGATCTATTTAAATCGAGGGAATTCACATGGTGATTTCTCTTTAAAACATATTCAAAGTCTCCTACTATTATTAGGGAGCTATAATAGAATTATTCCATTTATTTCGGAATCACCCATAAACACACTTGCAAAATAATTTCGTTCCTTTTTTGCTTCAAGTTTGGTCTCCAACCTTGCCCATAAATTCTTTCATCATTTTTCGGAGCCCCACTGAAATCCTCAACATTTTTGGACCTTCCTAACCCTCACTTCCTATTCAAACTATTTGATTTAAATTCAAATGAGTTTGAATTTAAATCTTTCAATCATGGCCTTTCTAATTTTCTTGGAACGAGCATATTTTTGCGAGTCCGGGAAAATTATCCCCATGCGCAAATCTTTCCCCTAACCTCTCTTTCTTTTCTTTCTTTTCTCTATTCTGTTTTATTATTCATTAGTGAGAGAGAGCCAGCCCAGCCAGGCCTCTGGCCACTTCTTTCTCCACCTGGGCCGACCCAACCGCAGCCCACTACCTAAGCCGGCCCAAGGCCCAGCCGCAGTGCCCGCTGCTAACCCTAGCCGCACCCAACGCTCCGCTCGATCCCATATCTCCCTCTCGTTCCCTGCCCGCCGCCACACATGCACGTCGCCAGGGAGAGGATCCCACGATCCTCCCGTATCTTTCCCTCGATCCATCTCCTCCTCCTCGTTCCCACGCAGCGCCGATCCCCATCTCTCCTCGAGCGCCTTCCCTCCTCGCGCGATCCCCTCTCCCTTTCCCCTCGCCACCTCCTCCCTCCACCGGCACCAGCCGTCCCCGTCGCCCGAGCCCTGCTCGATCCCCTCCTCCCTTGATGCGCCGTCGCAAGAGAGAGAGAGAGGAGCGCCGCGCCCTCGTCCCATCCCCTCGGCCTCCTCCTCGAGCGCCTCCTCCACCCCGCAACCATGCCCCATCGCCCCTCCGGTCGCTGCGACCAGGAGCACTGCCGCCCTCAACCCTCCTCGCCATCGTCCATGGCCACGCCGCCTTCGTGCCTCCCCGTCGACCACCGGAGCCTGCCGCCGCTGCCGAATCAGGCTGCGCTTCGTCGGGGACCTCCTCTGTGCCCCTTCTCGCCTCCCTCCTCGTGCCAGGGAGAGGAGCTCCCTCTTCCTCGCCGTCCTTCGGCTCATCATCGCTCTGACGCCCGTTCCCAGCCCCGGCCGCCCTCTGCCTTGGACTCTGGTAGCAGCCATGCCCATGCTGCTGCCTTGCCTTGCTCGCGCCAGCCCCTTTTGCGATGCCTTGCTGCCAAGACCCGAGGCCTTTTGTGTTGCTCCGTTTGGATGCATCAAGTTCCTCTTCTACCTTTGTACGACTACGTGGATTCGCCAAGTACACCACCACCAAGTCCGCACGGGAGCCCGAACGACTACTTCCACGATGATGCGAGTACAAGTACCCCTTCGGATCGCCAAGTACATCTATGGCCGTGCACCACTACTTCCTCTACCGATGACCCCGGACATCTACGAAACGAACGTGTACAACTACCGTCGCCAAGACCGTCAAGTTCGACTACCGCCGACGTGTACAACTTCAGTCGCGAGAACGTCTACTTCCACTACGACACGAGTACAACTACTTCCACTACGACCCGTGAACGACTACTTCCCTCGACGATTTTGAACCGCCCCGAAATGCACGCTTCGAAGGTATAACCCCGAGATGACCGCCCGTGAACGAATGCTTGTGTTGTATGAGATGCTCGAGTTTTGCACCATGAACGAATTGTCCTTGCGATGCCCCTCTTTTGCCATGCCACCGTCCCGTGGGAACCCGGAATCCGGGATCACCCCACCATCTTGCATGACTCGCTCACGCCTCCTTTTGCACCGGTATCTCCGTGAGCTACCGGAACCGATATGTTGCCGTGGCATCATTTTTGGATATGTTGCCGTGGCACCATTTTTGTTTCGCCATCGTGGCACCCTTTTCGTTCCGCCATGGTGACCAAATGCTTCATAACATGCTTATGTCAACATTTTCATAAAATTGCATAAAACTTGTATATGTCATCCACATCATGATAACAACATTTACAATGTTTAAAATTGTGTTTGCTTTAAACTACTAAATGACATGAGGACTTTCCGGAATTGTTGTTTGTTGATTCCGGCCTCATTTAAACTTGCCTAGATAGGTGGTTTGCTCATGCCTCACCTCTTGCCATGTTTAATAACATTTAATTTTGTTGAGTAGCTTAAACGAGAGCGAACTAAATAACTTGAATGTGGTGTTTCGTCAATATGCAACTCGTTGCATATTGAGCTCCACTTAACTTGTAGTGTTGTTTGTGCATATTGCCATGCCATCGTCATTAAACCAGACATGCATCATATCTGTTTGTGCATCATGACATGTTTATGCCTATGTGTTTACCATGTTGTTTGCTTCTTTCCGCTTTGCTTCTCTCGTTAGCTTCAGTTTCGTTCCGGAGTTGTGAGGATTCGTTCGACTACGTCTGTTTGTCTTATTCATGGACTCATTCTTCTTCCTATCGGGATTTCAGGCAAGATGACCATTACCTTCGATATCACTTCTATCTTTGCTTGCTAGTTGCTTCGTTCTATCACTATGTTGCGCTACCTATCTCTTGTTTACCATGCCTCCCAAATTGCCATGTCAGCCTCTAACCTTTTCACCCTTCCTAGCAAACCGTTGCTTGGCTATGTTACCGCTTTGCTTAGCCCCTCTTATAGCGTTGTTAGTTGCAGGTGAAGTTGAAGATTGCTCCATGATGGACAGGATTATGTTGGGATATCACAATATCTCTTATTTAATTACTACATCTATATACTTGGTAAAGGGTGGAAGACTCGGCCTTATGCCTGGTGTTTTGTTCCACTCTTGCCGCCCTAGTTTCCGTCATACCGGTGTTATGTTCCCGGATTTTGCGTTCCTTACGCGGTTGGGTGATTTATGGGCCCCCCTTGACAGTTCGCTTTGAATAAAACTCCTCCAGCAAGGCCCAACATTGGTTTTAACATTTGCCACCTAAGCCTTTTTCCCTTGGGTTCTGCAGACTCAAGGGTCATTTTTATTTTACCCCCCGGGCCAGTGCTCCTCCGAGTGTTGGTCCAAACTAGAGCACCATGCGGGACCATTCCTTGGCAACTTGGATTACGTCGGTACCTATATGCTTAGCTTATCTGGTGTGCCCTGAGAACGAGATATGTGCAGCTCCTATCGGGATTTGTCGGCACAGGGGCTGGTCTTGCTGGTCTTGTTTTACCATTGTCGAAATGTCTTGCGAACCGGGATTCTGAGGCTGATCGGGTCTTCCCGGGAGAAGGTATATCCTTCGTTGACCGTGAGAGCTTGTGATGGGCTAAGTTGGGACACCCCTGCAGGGTATTTTATCTTTCGAAAGCCGTGCCCGCGGTTATGAGGCAGATGGGAATTTGTTAATGTCCGGTTGTAGATAACTTGACACCAGATCCGAATTAAAATGCATCAACCGCGTGTGTAGCCGCGATGGTCTCTTCTCGGTGGAGCCCGGGAAGTGAACACGGTTTCTGGGTTATGTTTGACGTAAGTAGGAGTTCAGGATCACTTCTTGATCATTGCTAGCTTCACGACCGTTCCATTTGCTCTCTTCTCGCTCTTATTTGCGTATGTCAGCCACCATATATGCTTAGTCGCTGCTGCAACCTCACCACTTTACCCCTTCCTTTCCCATAAGCTTAAATAGTCTTGATCTCACGGGTTTTGAGATTGCTGAGTCCTCGTGACTCACCAGATACTACCAACAGTTGCAGGTGCCGATGATACCAGTATAGGTGATGCAACCGAGCTCAGATGGGAGCTCAACGAAGACCTTGGTTGTTGCTATGTATCATTTCATGTTGATCAGTAGTGGAGCCCAGTTGGGACGATCGAGGATCTAGCAGCTGGGTTATCTTCTTTTCTTTTGGCTTCGTCCGTAGTCGGACTATGTGTGTACTCTGATTGATGTATGACTTATTTATGTTCATTGTGCGAAGTGGCAATTGTAAGCCAACTCTTTATCCCAGTCTTGTTCATTACATGGGATTGTGTGAAGAAGACCCTTCTTGCGACAAAACCACAATGCGGTTATGCCTCTAAGTCGTGCTTCGACACGTGGGAGATATAGCCGCATCGTGGGAGTATTGCCAAGTTGGTAATCTGAGCCATCCCCGACTTAGGAGCCCCCTGCTTGATTGATTGCTAGCGTTGTTGAGTCTAGAACAAAAATGTTTTGAGTCTTAGGATTATATATATCGGAGAGTAGGATTCTTTTTACTCCTCAGTCCCTTCGTCGCTCTGGTGAGGTCTCCTGACGTAGATGTTTTGACTTTCGTCTCCTCAAATTTCACTAAAAAAATTAGGATCACGCGGGTATCTTGGAATCGTTCCGATGGTTTTGTGACGAGAACATTGTTCTTGGTGCCTCCTGTCTATTATGTGGCTTTGACCCGGGGAGTTGAGCTCCGAGGTGTTGTCGTCATAATTTTATCGTTGCAGTTCTGGAATACCTGAGTTTTGCCGACATCGAAAATCTCTTTTATGCAGTTGTTGGTGAGATAACCTCGAGGCCCCCCAGTACTGGGGCGGGAGTTAGGGAGTATTGCCATAACTCGTATAACGGATGCTTTTCGAAGGTTGAGGTACACGATTTCCGAAGGTTTCTTGGTTATGTGTTGACGGATGGATACAGCTTGGATGTAGGAATTGTTAGTTTTGGGTGAGATATATATTGCTTCCCCTGTATCCCCAACACCAGATTGCATAACCAGAAAGTTTCGGGAGTTTTATAGGTGGGAATTCAAGTAGCTCCTAGAATATCTTTTTGACAGATGCATGATATGAGATTGGGGTTCGACGTCTAGTGGTCTGCCTTTCCACGGTCGTTTTTACAGTGGTCTCGTTGTGTCTTAAAGTACCCTTGGCTATGCTGGTTCGGGGACACTTCATATGTCATGTGCACTGCCTTGTACATGATGGTGCTGTACACTCGAGCCCGTGTGGGCCCCACCACGAAAATTTCGGACGGAATCTCTAATATGTTTGTTCCGGCTTATTCTGCAAGCCAAATCCTTTGTTTTGTTTTATTTGTGGTATTCGAGTTGCTTCAAAGTCAAGTGTTGAATCCATACCTTTCCTAAACGGTGTTCTCATATTTCTACATGAATGCTAATCCTTCTTGATCATCGAGATTGTCATGTCAATTCTTTTCCAACCGGCGTGCTTCTCTTTAAGTGGATCCCATCATTCTCCCCATCCACAAGATCATTTCCAAGTTTTCTCAACGGTGTTTGTTTCCAAGTCTTGTTTCTATTTTTCTACCGGAGTGCTGTCTGAATTTGATCGTCCTTGTTCCTTGTTTATCTTGTTTCAACCAGAGTGGTTCCAATTCCTTCTTGTCCATTGTACTCGTCATTCATAGCTTTGCAACCTCCAAGGTTCACATGGTGTTCCTTATTTCTATTTTTCTACCACAGTGCTCTCAATTGTGTTCAACTCCATTGTGTTCTCTCTTTCAACTTTTCAACCTCTCAAGGTTCGTGGTTTCACTCGTTCGTCAAAGAAGCAACTTAGTTTTACCTCTTCTCTTCCTTTTCCGTTTTCTCTCCGGTGCCATCCTAGATCTCGGGACGAGATCCTCTTGTAGTGGTGGAGTGTTGTAACGCCCCGAGCCCGGCGCCCCAGAAGACTTGCAGCTATTCCGAGTTTTTCCATGTGTTTCGTTTGTGCTTGCTCTTTTATTTTTGCATTGCATCATGTCATCATGCCATCATAACATTTAATTTTTAAAACTCAACTAAGTAAATTGCATAGATCTTTTGATCTATTTAAATCGAGGGAATTCACATGGTGATTTCTCTTTAAAACATATTCAAAGTCTCCTACTATTATTAGGGAGCTATAATAAAATTATTCCATTTATTTCGGAATCACCCATAAACACACTTGCAAAATAATTTCGTTCCTTTTCTGCTTCAAGTTTGGTCTCCAACCTTGCCCATAAATTCTTTCGTCATTTTCCGGAGCCTCACCGAAATCCTCAACATTTTTGGACCTTCCTAACCCTCACTTCCTATTCAAACCATTTGATTTAAATTCAAATGAGTTTGAATTTAAATCTTTCAATCATGGCCTTTCTAATTTTCTTGGAACGAGCATATTTTTGCGAGTCCGGGAAAATTATCCCCATGCGCAAATCTTTCCCCTAACCTCTCTTTATTTTCTTTATTTTCTCTATTCTGTTTTATTATTCATTAGTGAGAGAGAGCCAGCCCAGCCAGGCCTCTGGCCACTTCTTTCTCCACCTGGGCCGACCCAACCGCAGCCCACTACCTAAGCCGGCCCAAGGCCCAGCCGCAGTGCCCGCTGCTAACCCTAGCCGCACCCAACGCTCCACTCGATCCCATCTCTCCCTCTCGTTACTAGCCCGCCGCCACACATGCACGTCGCCAGGGAGAGGATCCCACGATCCTCCCGTATCTCTCCCTCGATCCATCTCCTCCTCCTCCTCGTTCCCACGCAGCGCCGATCCCCTTGTCTCCTCGAGCGCCTTTCCTCCTCGCGCGATCCCCTCTCCCTTTCCCCTCGCCGCCTCCTCCCTCCACCGGCGCCAGCCGTCCCCGTCGCCCGAGCCCTGCTCGATCCCCTCCTCCCTCGATGCGCCGTCGCAAGAGAGAGAGAGGAGCACCGCGCCCTCGTACCATCCCCTCGGCCTCCTCCTCGAGCGCCTCCTCCACCCTGCAACCATGCCCCGTCGCCCCTCCGGTCGCTGCGACCAGAAGCGGCGCCGCCCTCAACCCTCCTCGCCGTCGTCCATGGCCCCGTCACCTTCGCGCCTCCCCGTCGACCACCGGAGCCCGCCGCCGCTGCCAAATCAGGCTGCGCTTCACCGGGGACCTCCTCTGCGCCCCTTCTCGCCTCCCTCCTCGTGCCAGGGAGAGGAGCTCCCTCTTCCTCGCCGTCCTTCGGCTCGTCATCGCTCCGGCGCCCGTTCCCAGCCCCGGCCGCCCTCTGCCTTGGACTCAGGTAGCAGCCATGCCCATGCTGCTGCCTTGCCTTGCTCGCGCCAGCCCCTTTTGCGATGCCTTGCGGCCAAGACCCGAGGCCTTTTGTGTTGCTCCATTCGGATGCATCAAGTTCCTCTTCTACCTGTGTACGACTACGTGGATTCGCCATGTACACCACCACCAAGTCCGCACGGGAGCCCGAACGACTACTTCCACGATGATGCGAGTACAAGTACCCCTTCGGATCGCCAAGTACATCTACGGCCGTGTACCACTACTTCCTCTACTGACGACCCCGGACATCTACGAAACGAACGTGTACAACTACCGTCGCCAAGACCGTCAAGTTCGACTACCGCCGACGTGTACAACTTCAGTCGCGAGAACGTCTACTTCCACTACGACACGAGTACAACTACTTCCACTATGACCCGTGAACGACTACTTCCCTCGACGATTTTGAACCACCCCGAAACGCACGCTTCGAAGGTATAACCCCGAGATGACCGCCCGTGAACGAATGCATGTGTTGTATGAGATGCTCGAGTTTTGCACCGTGAACGAATTGTCCTTGTGATGCCCCTCTTTTGCCATGCCGCCGTCCCATGGGAACCCGGAATCCGGGATCACCCCACCATCTTGCATGACTCGCTTACGCCTCCTTTTGCACCGCTATCTCTGTGAGCTACCGGAACCGATATGTTGCCGTGGCATCATTTTCGGATATGTTGCCGTGGCATCATTTTCGGATATGTTGCCGTGGCACCATTTTTGTTTCGCTGCCGTGGCACCCTTTTCGTTCCGCCATGGTGACGAAATGCTTCATAACATGCTCATGTCAACATTTTCATAAAATTGCATAAAACTTGTATATGTCATCCGCATCATGATAACAACATTTACAATGTTTAAAATTGTGTTTGCTTTAAACTACTAAATGACATGAGGACTTTCCGGAATTGTTGTTTGTTGATTCCGGCCTCATTTAAACTTGACTAGATAGGTGGTTTGCTCATGCCTCACCTCTTGCCATGTTTCATAACATTTAATTTTGTTGAGTAGCTTAAATGAGAGCGAACTAAATAACTTGAATGTGGTGTTTCGTCAATATGCAACTCGTTGCATATTGAGCTCCACTTGAGCGAACTAAATAACTTGTAGTGTTGTTTGTGCATATTGCCATGCCATCCTCATTAAACCGGACATGCATCATATCTGTTTGTGCATCATGACATGTTTATGCCTATGTGTTTACCATGTTGTTTGCTTCTTTCCGGTTTGCTTCTCTCGTTAGCTTCGGTTTCATTCCGGAGTTGTGAGGATTCGTTCGACTACGTCTGTTTGTCTTCTTCATGGACTCATTCTTCTTCCTATCGGGATTTCAGGCAAGATGACCATTACCTTCGATATCACTTCTATCTTTGCTTGCTAGTTGCTTCGTTCTATCGCTATGTTGCGCTACCTATCTCTTGTTTACCATGCCTCCCAAATTGCCATGTCAGCCTCTAACCTTTTCACCCTTCCTAGCAAACCGTTGCTTGGCTATGTTACCGCTTTACTTAGCCCCTCTTATAGCGTTGTTAGTTGCAGGTGAAGTTGAAGATTGCTCCATGATGGACAGGATTATGTTGGGATATCACAATATCTCTTATTTAATTAATGCATCTATATACTTGGTAAAGGGTGGAAGACTCGGCCTTATGCCTGGTGTTTTGTTCCACTCTTGCCGCCCTAGTTTCCGTCATACCGGTGTTATGTTCCCGGATTTTGCGTTCCTTACGCGGTTTGGTGATTTATGGGACCCCCTTGACAGTTCACTTTGAATAAAACTCCTCCAGCAAGGCCCAACATTGGTTTTAACATTTGCCACCTAAGCCTTTTTCCCTTGGGTTCTGCAGACTCAAGGGTCATCTTTATTTTACCCCCCGGGCCAGTGCTCCTCCGAGTGTTGGTCCAAACTAGAGCACCGTGAGGGACCATTCCTTGGCAACTTCGATTACGTCGGTACCTGTACGCTTAGCTTATCCGGTGTGCCCTGAGAATGAGATATGTGCAGCTCCTATCGGGATTTGTCGGCACAGTGGGTGGTCTTGCTGGTCTTGTTTTACAATTGTCGAAATGTCTTGCGAACCGGGATTCCGAGGCTGATCGGGTCTTCCCGGGAGAAGGTATATCCTTCGTTGACCATGAGAGCTTGTGATGGGCTAAGTTGGGACACCCCTGTAGGGTATTTTATCTTTCGAAAGCCGTGCCTGTGGTTATGAGGCAGATGGGAATTTGTTAATGTCCAGTTGTAGATAACTTGACACCAGATCCAAATTAAAACACATCAACCCCGTGTGTAGCCGCGATGGTCTCTTCTCGGCGGAGCCCGAGAAGTGAACACGATTTCTGGGTTATGTTTGACGTAAGTAGGAGTTCAGGATCACTTCTTGATCATTGCTAGCTTCACGACCGTTCCATTTGCTCTCTTCTCGCTCTTATTTGTGTATGTGAGCCACCATATATGCTTAGTCGCTGCTGCGACCTCACCACTTTACCCCTTCCTTTCCCATAAGCTTAAATAGTCTTGATCTCGCGGGTTTTGAGATTGCTGAGTCCTCGTGACTCACCAGATACTACCAACAGTTGCAGGTGCCGATGATACCAGTACAGGTGATGCAACCGAGCTCAGATGGGAGCTCAACGAAGACCTTGGTTGTTGCTATGTATCGTTTCATGTTGATCAGTAGTGGAGCCCAGTTGGGACGATCGGGGATCTAGCAGTTGGGTTATCTTCTTTTCTTTTGGCTTCGTCCGTAGTCGGACTATGTGTGTACTCTAATTGATGTATGACTTATTTATGTTCATTGTGTGAAGTGGCGATTGTAAGCCAACTCTTTATCCTAGTCTTGTTCATTACATGGGATTGTGTGAAGATGACCCTTCTTGCGACAAAACCACAATGCGGTTATGCCTCTAAGTCGTGCTTCGACACGTGGGAGATATAGCCGCATCGTGGGTGTTACAAGCCTCCTCCTCTCTTTAGCCATCCCTTGGCATCTGCCGTGCACCCTCCATGACAAGACTATGACCTTGAATTTTTGAGGCACATCAAAAATGTGCAGCAAGTTGATTGAATGTCCTCTTATCATCCATTGATCTCCAGATTTGGGCAACAGAGTATGCCCTAATATGGTGTTGATAGTAGGCAGACCAGACAACAAATATTTCACTGATGCCAACTTATGAGTTTCCAAGGCTTTATCAGGAATTTTCTTATACATATTTGCCATGGAGTCGTGGTCTTTCTTCTTCTTGGCATACACATCCAAATCATCCTCATGGTCTTTAGGGGAATGGATCAACTTTGCCCATTCTTCAATAGTTGACTGGTACCTTGTACCTTCAGACATCCACACTATCCTTCCATCTAGATAGAAATGAGCAGTGGAGTAGAATTGCATGATTAGCTCATCATTCCATTTGGTGAGCTTCTCTCCAACAAACTTGTCAACTCCACAAGCTTTGAAGCTTTCATGTACACCTGGAAAGTGATCTTCATTCTCTTTAATATATTCCCAATCAACCCATCTCATATCACAGACAATTGGCTTCTTGTCAAGCAGAATGATCTCATACAAACCTTGCTGTTCTTTGGTGTGGAACCTATAGTCCAGAACAGTTCTCCTTCCCACAACATATGGATCAGACTGTCTCCAAAGTCTCAATCCTGCATCCTTTCTGATATTCATGTCCTCTGCCACTGGATGAGTGTCATTGTGGTCTGGAATCTTTGGTTTAAGCTTTCTGAGCACTTGGGCTTCAGCATCTTATTCTTCATCCATCTCAGGCACTGAGGCCTTGTTCTTCTCCTCAGCAGGAATGTTTCTAGTGCTTCTCTTGGGTGCAGACTTGGTGGTTTGAGCAGCAGCTTTGGGAGGAGGTTTGGGCTTAGAAGTAGTAGCCCCTGACTTGATTGCATCTCCCATAAGCTTTTGTGACTTGGGTGCTAGTGCAGCATCCTCTTCCTCTTCTTCTGAATCTCTTACCATAGTTGACTTTCCAAGAACTTTTGCAAATGTGGTTCTTGCCCTCTTCTTCTTGCCATCTCCAACTGCCTCACCATCATCTAATTCTATTGTGAATTTCATGGTTTCTCCTGTTGGAACTTTCCTTGGCTTTGACACTGGGACTCTCTTTGCTGGTGCCTTCTTATGCAACCCTGGCTTAGTTGCAGCAGCAGTGCCATACTCTTTCTTCAACATTTTCTTCTTGGAGGTGGCCTCATCCTCAACAGCCACATAGTCCTCATCCTCAGAGTCTAAGGTTCTCTTCTTTCTTGTCCAGGTGGCTGCCTTTGGCAAGTTGCTTGGAGTGCTCCTGCTGCCATCATCATAGCTGCTTGAGGGACTAGTGCCCTCACTCATTTGCACTTGCTCTTCAGATTTATTCTGGCTATCACTCTAGTCAGACATCTTGGCAGGCAAACTGACAGCAAACCCTGTGAATAGATATAGATGAGGTAGAGTAGATGAGCATCACAAAGTGCAGAGATTTTTGCAAAACAAATGAGTCAAAAACTTAGTTTTAGTTCTCTACTGAAATGATTTCGGAGCTACCGAATTGATAAACTCGGTGATACTGAAGCAACATTTGGAACCTAAAATAGTGAACTCGGTCAGACCGAGTCACAGTTCGGTGGCACCGAGATTTCTAGGGTTTCACAAAGAATTGAACTTGGTCATACTGATTTGCAGTTTTCGGTCAGACCGAAAAGCGCATGTGCAATGGCCTAAGCCAAATCGGTGAGACCGATTTCTATAATTTGGTCGGTTCGAGATGAGTTCCGCAAAGACCTAACCCTAAATTTTCAAATCAAACTTAACCTAAAGGAAGTTTTTTCTGGATAGATTATTTTCATACGTGGCAAAGATCAGGGCATTGACCTTGTGCTTAGACTCGGAGGTAAAAAGAGAGCACAAGGGGTCGAACTCATACCCTAGTTCAGCGGGAGTTTGCTACGGCGGCAACATCGGAGTAGATTCCTGTTGACGGCGACAGAAACCAGCGGTGGGAGGTCACTGGCGGCGAGGAGACGATCCGGAGACCTGAGGAGGCAGAGCAGGATACGTGCATGCTGAGGGCTTTTGAATTTTTTTTCCAAAATCTCACCCGTGGATATATATATCCCAACCATGTCGGTGTGACCGAGTGGAACAACTCGGTGGCACCGAGATGCAGAATCGCAAGTGGTTACTGCAACTCGGTGTGACCGAAATGTTCAAATCAGTTGCACCGAGATGAAAACCTAGATCAACTTAGTGAACTCGGTGTGACCGAAATGGATGACTCGGTCATACCGAAATGCAAAAAGAGGTTTTGGAAGTTTAAGTCTATGAAGAATCAGGGACTCCGAGTGCTCCTCACGCAGAGTGGTTCGAATCTGACTTTATCAAACTTTGTGATGTAGCATGAATAGAGTTTGAGACGAGAAAATCATAGATAGCTAGAGAAGGTTCTTAGGGATTCTTGTCCATCCACTTGACAAAAGATAAAGAGACAAACAATCAAAGGAATGAGTGGATGTCCTCGAATGAGTAACATATGCAACCAACATGCTCACACAATAAAATGGCAAATGAAATATGGCAAAGCATGCACAAACACTCTAGCATCTATCAAGCAATTTGCGATCACTAGGTCATCTATATATGAGTATATTGACTTAGGAGTCAAATGAGAACATTTGATCATAGGTCATACTCATCGTTTTAAGCACAAGTGGGGTTACCACTTTTACATAAAGCATTGTTGTGTTCACACTGTTAGAGTTGCTTTAGCTCAATTCTTAGAGTAAATCTCCCCCTAGATGTGATATCCCCCTTAAGAGGGATGAACTAACCTTGGGTTTTGTCGATGATGACTTCATGTAGGTGTTGAAGATGTGGATGCTCAATGTTAAAGTAGATCATTCGGAGCAATCCATTGAAGTGAGTTGCACTTTCAATACCTACATGGGTTAGTCCCACAAGGAACAAGAAAGGATATACATAGACGTAGAATGATGTACACACAAGATGATGCCATGAAAGCATTAGGTTACCTTGTCCCTTGTCTTACCAACAAGAGGGTTTATGACCCCTTGAACTAGTGCAAGATATGGAAGTTTTTTGCACTTGTTCTTGCTAAAATGATATGAGTGAAGTGTGTTGGCGGAGTCACCCTCAAGAACTCTCTAGTTCTTCTTCTTCGGAATCCACATCATCTTGATGGGAATCCTTGGGGTTGTAGTCGTACTTGATGTAGTCTTGGAAACCCACTTGACCAAGGCCTTGGGAGCTTCTTCAAATGCATCAATCTCCTCTTGAACCTTATCCTTGCCTTTTTGCTTGTGGTCTTGTGGTGGAAGATCATCTTGACCTTGTGTCCCTTGGAAACAAGTAGGATCATACTTCTCTTGTTGAGGAACAAACTTTGTCTTGGGGTATTGATCTTCTTCCCACTTAACTCCATTGGCATTGAACTTTCGTTCAAAACCAACAACTTGGTTCTTCTGGTGCCTTCCTTGCTTGCGTACAATTTCCTCAAATTGCTTACTTTCAGCAAGGCTCTTGTAAACACCTTTCTCTATAATTCCCTTCAATAAGCTATTTTCTTGCTCAAGTGTAACTTGGCTAAGAGAATCATTAGTGGAATCAAGAGAACTATTAGAAGCAACAACATTGGATTTAGCATGATTATTGTTACTACTAGAGGAAGAATATTTCTTACTTTTGTTGCTAGATTTAACTTGTGGCATGTAAGTAGACAAGAGTAAACGCTTGGCAATGTAAGAAGAACTTTTCTTGCGAATATCATCACTGATTGCCTTTAAAAACTCATGATCTTGCTCTAGGTTGAGCTTTTCAAAGCGTAGCTTGTCATGAGTCTTTAAAAGTTCTCGATGATCTTCCAAGGTAGTTTCATGAGCTAACTTAAGAGTATTTAGTTCTTTAGTTAGACGATCAATCTCCTTCTTGTCATTGTCATTCTTTTTATCTTGATTAGCATGATTAATAGCAAATTCATCATAGTTTTCATAACTAGAGTTATCAAAAAGTAAATCATCATCAACTAGCAAATCATCTTCATCACTATTGAAATCAACATACTCGGGGTGTGATACCTTTGGGCCTTTAGCCATGAAGCATCTTCCAATTCCTTCATTTGGTGAGTCAAATATGTCATAGGAGTTGGTTGACACAAGTGCTAGACCGGCAACACCTTCATCTTGAGTATATTCGGAGTCGGAGTGATAACTTCTTTCGGAGTGATGGTCTGGATCGGAGCCGGATACTGCTACGTCTTGAGCTTGCGTTGGTTTTCCTTGAAGAGGAAAGGGTGATGCAGCAATAGTAGCATAAGTATTTCCCTCAGTTTTTTGAGAATCAAGGCAACAATCCAGTAGGAGGCTCCTCAAAAGTCCCACGCACCTACACAAACAAACAAGAACTCGCAACCAACACAATAAAGGGGTTGTCAATCCCTTCATGGCCACTTGCAAAAGTGAGATCTGATAGAGATGATATGATAAGATAAATATATTTTTGTTATTTTATGATATAGATTGGAAAAGTACAGATGCAAACAAAAGTAGATTGAAAGCTTATATGATAAGAGATAGACCCGGGGGCCATATGTTTCACTAGTGGCTTCTCTTAAGATAGCATAAGTATTACAGTGGGTGAACAAATTACTGTCGAGCAATTGATAGAAAAGCGAATAATTATGAGATTATCTAGGCATGATCATGTATATAGGCATCGCATCCGTGACAAGTAGACCGACTCCTGCCGGCATCTACTACTATTACTCCACACATCGACCGCTATCCAGCATGCATCTAGAGTATTAAGTTCATAAAGAACAGAGTAACACATTAAGAAAGATGACATGATGTAGAGGGATAAACTCATGAAATATGATATAAAACCCATCTTTTTATCCTCGATGGCAACAATATAATACGTGCCTTGCTGCCCCTGCTGTCACTGGGAAAGGACACCGCAACATTGAACCCAAAGCTAAGCACTTCTCCTATTGCAAGGAAGATCAATCTAGTAGGCCAAACCAAACTGATAATTCGAAGAGACTTGCAAAGATAACTTAATCACACATAAAAGAATTCATAGGAGATTCAAATATTTCTCATAGATAAACTTGATCATAAACCCACAATTCAACGGATCTCGACAAACACACCGCAAAAAGAGTTACATCAAATAGATCTCCAAGAAGATCAAGGAGAACTTTGTATTGAGATTCAAAGAGAGAGAAGAAGCCATCTAGCTAATAACTATGGACCCGAAGGTCTATGGTAAACTAATCACAACTCATCGAAGAGGCCTTGGAGATGATGTAGAGGCCCTCCGTGATTGATTGCCTCTCCGGCGGAGCGCCGACGAAGGCTCCAAAATAGGATCTCGCGGATAAAGAAGGTTACGGCGGTGGAAATAGTTTTTCATGGTCGCTTCTGATGTTTTCGGGGTACATGGGTATATGTAGGAGGAAGAAGTAGGTCGGTGGATGCTTGAGGGGCCCACGAGGGTGGGGGCGCACCCACCTGTAGGGGGCGCACCGGGCACCCTCGTGGCCGCCTCGCTTGTTTCTTGACTTCCACTCCAAGTCCTCTGGATCATGTTTGTTCCAAAAAGATCACTCCCGAAGGTTTCATTCCGTTTGGAATCCGTTTGATATTCCTTTTCTTCAAAATACTGAAATAGGCAAAAACAACAGCAATTCGGGCTGGGCCTCCGGTTAGTAGGTTAGTCCCAAAAATTATATAAAAGTGTAAAGTAAAGCCCGTAAACATCCAAAACGGGTAATATAATAGCATAGAACAATCAAAAATTATAGATACGTTGGAGACATATCAGATACCCATTCACCAACGTGAGCTTGATGTCTTCGTTTTGTGTAGCTCTTTGATGATTTGTCCTTCCTTGCTTCTCCAGGAGGTTCTTCATTCATAATGATCATCTCCACTCCTTCTCTCTCTTGGTGGTGATTCGTATCTTCTACTTCTTATTTTAGGTGAATCTTATCTTCTTTTGTGGGGAGCCGTACACTCATTAGAATAGTGTTGGGTCTTCCACAATTGTAGCAATTACGTTCACAACTCGAAGATCTTTTGTCATTGTAGGACCTTGACTAGGAACTTCTTTCCTTGCTTCTACTCTTGTAGAACTTGTTGAAGTTCTTCACCATTAGGCTCAATTCTTCATTGAAGGTTTGTTTCTCACTTCATGATGTAGGAGCATCACATGAGGCTTTGTAAGCACCGCTTGACTTGTTCTGAAGCTCTTCTTTATCCTTTAGTGACATCTCATGAGCAACAATTCTTCCAGTGACTTCCGTTGGCTTGAGATATTTGTAATTGGGCATCATTTGGATCAATGTGCACACAGTATCATATTTTCCATCCAAGGCTCTTAGGATCCTCTTGATGATGAATCTATCGGTCATCTCTTCACTTCCTAAGCCGGCAATCTCATTTGTGATGAGAGCAAGCCTAGAGTACATTTCAGCGACACCTTCACCATCCTTCATTTTGAACTTGGTAAGCTAACTTTGAAGCACATCCAATTTGGATTCCTTGACGGAGTCAGTACCTTAGTGCATATCAATCAAAGTATCCCAAATTTCCTTTGCATTCTCAAGACGGCTGATTTTGTTGAATTCTTTGGGGCACAATTCGTTGAAGAGAATATCACAAGCTTGAGCGTTGTATTGCAGCATCTTCAACTCTTCCGCGGTAGCTTCAGGTTCGGTTCTCTCCCATCGAAGAACGCACCTTGCAAGCCAACACTCACAATAGCCCAAACGGCAGGATTATGTCCAAGAATATGCATTTTCATCTTATGCTTCCAACTAGCAAAATTAGTACCATCAAAGTAAGGACCTCTACGGTGGTAATTTCCCTCGCTAGACGCCATACTCTCCTAGGTTGGGAAACCAAGGCTATGATCACCAAAAGCTATGGAAATCAAGGCAAATGGAGACCGTAGCTCTGATACCACTTGTAGGATCGAAAGTATGTCTAGAGGGGGGGGGGTGATTAGACTACTGGACCAAATAAAAATCTAGCCTTTTCCCAATTTTAAATCTTGGTAGATTTTAGCAACTTTACACAAGTCACAACCTACACATGCAATTCTAAAAGTATAGCAACGGAATGTAAAACATTGCACATGAAGGTAAAGGGAGGAGTTTGAGGGAGCAAACACAATTGGAGACAAGGAGTTTTTGGCGTGGTTCCGATAGGTGGTGCTATCGTACATCCACGTTGATGGAGACTTCAACCCACGAAGGGTAACGACTGCGTGAGTCCATGGAGGGCTCCATCCACAAAGGGTCCATGAAGAAGCAACCTTGTCTATCCCACCATGGCCATCACCCATGAAGGACTTGCCTCATTAGGGTAGATCTTCCCGAAGTAGGTGATCTCCTTGCCCGTACAAACTCATTGGTTCAACTCAAAAATCTTGACGGAGGTTCCCAAGTGACACCTAACCAATCTAGGACACACCACTCTTCAAAAGGTAATAGATGTTGTGTTGATGATGAACTCCTTGCTCTTATGCTTCAAATGATAGTCTCCCCAACACTCAACTCTCTCTCATAGGATTGGATTTGGTGGAAAGATGTTTTGAGTGGAAAGGAACTTGGGGAAGGCTAGAGATCAAGATTTATGTGGTTGGAATGGAATATTTTAACCTCAACACATGAGTAGGTGGTTCTCTCTCATAAAATGAATGTTGGAAGTGTAGGCATGTTTTGATGGCTTTCTCCATGAATGAAGAGAGGGTGGAGGGGTATATATAGCCTCCACAAAATCTAACCATTACACACAATTTACCAAACTTGGTGAGACCAAATCAGAAAACTCGGTCATACCGATTTAGTTCATAATGTGACCGTTAGGCGTTTCGGTGGGACCGACATGTCAACTCGATGGGACCGATTTCTTTAGGGTTAGGGCACAACATAATCTCAGTGAGACCGATTACACAAACTCGGTGGGACCGACTTTGGTAATAAGCTAACCAGAGAGTTGGTCAGGCAAACTCGATGGGACCGATTCGCTCATCTCGGTGAGACCAAAACGTTACGAAGGGGAAACAGAGAGTTTGCATTGTGAACTCAGTGGGACCGATCGCTCATCTTGGTTAGACCGAAACGTTATGAAGGGAAACAAAGAGTTTGCAATCCCATCTTGGTGAGACCGAGATCCCTATCGGTGAGACCGAAGTGACTAGGATTTCTTGAAGTGGCTATGTCAAATGAACTCGATGGCGCTGGATAGATCAAATCGGTGGGGCCGAGTTTGACTTTTAGTTTGGGACATATGTGGATATGAGAAATTGGTTGAGGGTTTTTGGAGCATATCACTAAGCATCTTGAGCAAGCAAGCCATTAAGCAACACCTCATCCCATTTTAATAGTATTGGCTTTTCCTATGACTCAATGTGATATTGGATCACTAAAAGTAAAATGTAGAGTCTTGAGCTTCAGAGCTTGAGCCAATCCTTTATCCTTAGCATTTTTAGGGGCCCACATTCCTAATCCATGCCATGCCAATCATTGACATTTCCTAAAATATTCATCTTCAAATAGCATTAGTTCAATGAGCTATATGTTGTTAATGATTACCAAAACCACCCAGGGATAGTTGCACTTTCAGTCTATGATTCAGATGTGGTATATATTACATTTTTTAACTATTTAGTTCATTTATTATTTATGACAATTATGCTGACCAACGTGGCATAGATTTTATTTGTCTAGGAGGTATGTGAACTGGAAATTCCAACCGACCCTATTGTCGAGAGGTTAAATTTAGTTGAAGAAGAAAACAATTACTTGAAGGAAAAAATAAAAAAATTAAGGAGGATAAGATGATATTGGAGTTCCATGTTGCGGATGTCATCGATGATCACAAGATCAAGATGGATGCAATGCACTTGAAGATTAGAAAGATTAGAAAATATGCCATTCATACCGACGCTTGGTATCATTATGCCTTTGGATCAATTGTTACCTTGGTTGCGATTATGATTGCATTTGTTTTTGCATTGAAATGTTTTAAATTGTTTCAATGTATGGTTTAATTAGATGATGTGGAGATCTATATGTTGTTCAATTAGAACTATGTATTTACTTTGGTTTTAATGTGATGATGTACTTCTATTAATTTGGTCACTTAATTATCTATTCATGATGTTCTGTAATGGTTTTTGACACACTTAATTATATATAATGCACGCAGATGAACAGGCAATGGATGTACGGTGATAGACACACCTCCGAGTACATTAAGGGCGTGCAACATTTTCTCGAAGTGGCTGAGGCAAACAAGCAGAATGGTTTTATGTGTTGTCCATGCCCTATATGTGGGAATACGAAGTCTTACTCTAACTCGAAAACCCTTCACACCCACCTACTTTATAAGGGTTTCATGCCACACTATAATGTTTGGACCAAGCACGGAGAAATAGGGGTTATGATGGAAGACAGCAAAGAAGAAGAGAACAATGACAACTATGTGCCCCCTGAATACGGTGATGCTGCAACAGGGGAAGCTGTTGACAATCAAGAGGAACCAGACGATGTGCCTGATGATCACATCCGCCGGGTCATTGCTGATGCAAGGAGACAGTGCGAAAGCCAAAAGGAGAAGCTAAAGTTCGATCGCATGTTAGAGGATCACAAAAAGGTTTGTACCCCCATTGTGAAGATGGCAACACAAAGCTCGGTACCGTACTGGAATTGCTACAGTGGAAGGCAGAGAATGGTGTGCCTGACAAAGGATTTGAGAAGCTACTGAAATATTGAAGAAGAAGCTCCAAAGGATAACGAATTGCTTGATACGTATGCAGCAAAGAAGGTTGTATGCCCTCTAGGATTGGAGGTGCAGAACATACATGCATGCCCTAATGACTGCATCCTGTACCGCGGTGCGTACGAGGATTTGAATGCATGCCCAATATGTGTTGCATTGCGGTATAAGATCAGACGAGATGACCCTGGTGATGTTGACGGCGAGCGCCCCAGGAAGAGGGTTCCTACCAAGGTGATGTGGTATGCTCCTATAATACCACGGTTGAAACACATGTTCAAAAACAAAGAGCGTGCCAAATTGATGCGATGGTATAGAGACGACCATAAGAAAGACGGGAAGTTGAGAGCACCCGCTGACGGGTCACAATGGAGAAAAATCGAGAGAAAGTACTGGGAGGAGTTTGCAAGTGACGCAAGGAACATATGGTTTGGTTTAAGCGCGGATGACATTAATCCTTCGGGGAGCAGAGCAGCAATCACAACACCTGGCCCGTGACTCTATGTATCTATAACCTTCCTCCTTGGTTGTGCATGAAGCGGAAGTTCATTATGATGCCAGTTCTCATCCAAGGCCCTAAGCAACCCGGCAACGACATTGATGTGTACCTAAGGCCATTAGTTGAAGAACTTTTACAACTGTGGATTGGAAATGATGTACGTGTGTGGGATGAGCACAAACAGGAGGAATTTGACCTGCATGTGTTGCTGTTTGTCACCATCATTGATTGGCCTATTCTCAGTAACCTTTCAGGGCAGACAAACACGGGAAGTGCTATTGGACGGACGAGCAACTTGAAACACCCATCATGAAGCTTCAGAAAGCAATCAACGAAGCGCAGGAAGGGACGTTCATTCCCGACAGAGAGAACGACAAGCTCATAAAGGCCCTTGGGAATCCTAAGCATCCTGGATGAACATGAGGCACGCTAGGCTCTATTGCGTGGAAGGTTGGGTTTCCCGACGCGGGTGGTTACAAAACCCAAGAGAGGAGGAGGAAAGTGGAGCAGAGCAAACTGCAACAGCTTTAGGCAAGGGTACGAAAGCTAGAGGAATGACAAGCTGTTGAGAACCAGCGAGATCCTGCCCAAGCTACCCTGCCATCTCAGCAGAGAAGCAGCGTGGCTACCACCGAGCTCGTTCAGCAGCCTGACTTCACGAGTCCTAGCTACCCTGCGGATTTTTATCACGGATTCACACCAGTGCCACCTTATGACACAATGGCTTCAGCTCAAAGTCAAGGCTGCTTTCGGCTATGTGCTCCCTCCTTCACCCGGAGCAACTTTTCACTGCCGTCTGATTCCACAAGGCTATGCTATTGTGATGGTGGATGAAATAATGAAGGGATTTGAGGAGCTCCAGCTTGAGCACCCTATAGGTGATGGGGAGACTCAGCTGGGTCTTGCTCTGAAGAGTCCGTGTCTATGACGGAAGGAGCACATCAAGCTTTTGAACTTCACGCCTCTTGTGAGTCAGATGGGCACTCCGCCTCCTCCGCCTCTTCCTCCTCCTCCGGCGAGTGATCAGGGCACTCCGCCTCCTGCTCCGGCGCGTGAGGGCGGTAGTACTCCGCCTCCTTCTCCGCCTGCTCCGGCGCGTCCAAGCAGCCCGCCTCCTCCTTCGCCGCCTTGTAAGCAACACCGACGGTGGAACACAGACGCCGCCGCTCCGGCGCGTTGTAGCAGTCCGCCTCCTTCTTCTCCGCCTCGTAATGTAACATCCCAAATTTCCAATTTGGAATATTATACATAGAGCATCATTGCATATCATATTTTCATTGCATTTTTGTTGATCCTGGAAATTCTAAGAAACTCAAGGACCCAAGGAGAAAGTTGGGGATTTCGTTATTGTCATATTTGAGTTTTTTTCAAATATTGAAAGGAGGATCATTTTGGTTTTAATCATTTTGTCTCCGAAATATTTTCAATGTTAAAATAAAAGAGAGGAGATAAAATGACTTCTCCAAAATAAAAGAAATATTCGAGGAAAAATGTTAAAATTAAATAAGTATTTTATTTGGAATTTTATTGCTATTTTATTTGAATTAGGAAAAAAATGTGTTTTTCAATATTGCATTAGTGGCGCAAATAAATGTTCGCTTTGTACGAAATATTATTAGAGGATCGTGAAAATTCATTTCAGGATTTTTGGACTCCGTTTAGTATTTCTTTTGTTTGTTTTCTGCATCAGTTTATTTAATAAAAAAAGTGCACCGACCTAACCGGCCGTGCCCAACCCGCACACCCCCCGACCGGCCTTTAAAGGGCGAGGCCCGAGGCTCGACTGCCACACCAGCCCCGCCCGAACCCTAGCACCGCCGCCTTCCCATCGCGCTGCCGCCGCCGCCGACTCCGCTGCCGACTCCGCTACACCGCGCCGCTGCCAGCCCGCGCCGCTGCCGCCAGCCCGCGCCACTGCCGCAGCCACCCGCTGCCGCCGTCGCAGCCACCCGCTGCCGTCACCACCACCGTCGTCGACCTCGCCGAGGTAGCCGCCGCCGCCGTCCCGGTTTTTCTTGGAAAACCAATCATTTTTCTGGAAAACCATGGATCTAGTTTTTTTAGATCGGTTCGGTTTTTTTCTGGTTTGGCTAAATAGCGGATGTACATCTGTATGTTCATTTTAACGAACGTTGTTTGTCATTTAGTAGCAGACAGCGAACATTCGTTCGTTAGCCTGTTCGTATCGTTTTGTTTTTCCAGGGTTTTTTCGCGATTATTTTCGATCGGGATTTCTGTCCTGATCTTCGATCTAGTATAACGTTTTGCTTGTTTATCCGAATTAGATGAAACAAGCGGCTAAATCTTCGTCTCGAAGACCTCTTTCTGTTTAACCAACTTGAACAAGATTTTGGTATTGTAAAATTTGACTTTAGTCCAGATTAGTAAACGATTCTTGTTTCTTTCGTAGTTTGAGTTCCGTTGCTCCGTTTGTTTTGATTCTTTTTGCAAACCGGAGTTCTTTCGTTGAACTTTCTGGTTAGATCTCTTATTTGAGTTTTACCCATGCTTCTTATTTGATTGCTTATGTATGTTATTGTTTGTTTGCGATAGAATACCCGGAGTGTGAAGCGTGCTACTACGAGTCTCTAGGTTTTGCAGATCATCAGCAAGGCAAGTAACATTTTGATCATATCCCTTTATTACCCAGCTTTTATGCATTAGTTAAAATCCTCAAACATTGCATGGTTAGGATCTGTTTAATATGTTGGTTTGGGTAGTAGATGATGAGGTAGAACCTATTGCCTTTTTATTATCAAACCTTTGGGAGTTACTTCTACGGTATGCTCATGATTGCTATGTTATGCTCGTAGACGTGGTCTGGATGAGCGTATCCTTGACAGATGTGAGTATTGTTAATTAATGGTTAACTTAAGGTGGCTACTTAAATACACATCTAGGTGGATTGGTTGAGGCACCCTGGAGTACCTAGTGGTTGTCAGGGCACCTGGAGAATCCAGTGTTGTCCTAGGATATCCCAGAGTACCCGTGTGATCATCCTACGGTTCGCCACCCAGGCTCAAAGGGATCATAAGATTATTCATGCTAGAAACTTCCGTGTGCAGCTACAAGCCATTATGGGCTATGGCATAGTTGAGTATGTCGCGTGAGCTCTTGAAGAGGTAGACTAGCATATGTAGGGGATGTAGGTGGTACCGTCTACCCGGAGTAGAGAGTTAATGCTTCAGAAAGACTATGTCTCGATCCACCGATCATGGATGCGGTAGAGTCTTGTGGGGAAAAGTGTGCAAACCTCTGCAGAGTGTACAAACTAATCATGGTTAGCCGTGTCCCCATTTATGGACATCTTGAGTATATGGTTCTTGGATTATCATGTTGATCTCATCACTCTAAATTAATTTTGTTGGGTAATTGATGATGTTTAATTGGGATTGAGTTGGAGGAACCTTCTCAATGTTTAAAAACTACCATCATAGTTAAATAAAATTTATTCCTTTGATGTAGGAAAATATTGGCTTTATGCAAAACCGTAACCATAGAGATTTCCACCAGCCATATATGCATGTAGTGATAGCATTTATCTGTTCATTACTCTATGTATTACATTGCCAACATATTTCATGTTGCAGACTTTTTAGACGACGAGTAAGGTGCCATAGGCCGTTGTCGTTCACTCACCTATGCCGTTGGAGTTTGATGGACTCACTTTATCTTCCAAGCCTTCCGATGTTATCATATTTAGATGGCCTAAAGCCATATTATTGTAATAAGTTCTCTTTTTGAGACATTCGATGTAATAAGTGTGTGATTGAAACTCTGTTATAAATCCTCAAGTACTGTGCGTGTTAGCATTACTGATCCATGGATGACACTGATGCAAAGAGACTAGACTGTTTGATGTCTGGTCGTTACAAGATGGTATCAGAGCACACATTGACTGTAGGACACAACCACTAATATAAACCATAGGTCACTCTTCTGTACTCATTTATGACTCCTCTCCCTTTTCTACTCTATAGGATGGCGGACTCAAGGAACAAGTTTACACAACCGGATGAAGATACACCTTTTGGACGACACTTGAAGGAAGTTACTAGGTGAGGGAGTCCTGGATTAGGGAGTCCTCGGATAGTCGGACTATATACATTGGCCGGACTGTTGGACTATGAAGATACAAGATAGAAGACTTCGTCCCGTGTCCGGGTGGGACTCTCCTTGGCGTGGAAGGCAAGCTTGGCAATTCAGATATGTAGATTCCCTTCTCTGTAACCGACTCTGTGTAACCCTACACTACTAGAAAAAGGCCTACTAATGGCGCATCGGTTTTGCCTACTAATGGCACACTACCGGTGCGCCATTAGTACCACGCCACTAGTATTTTTTACTAATGGCGCACCTGTGGTGCGCCATTAGTATCAGGTCACCCATCCTCACACTACTCCAGCCCAAGCACGCTTAACTTCAGAGTTCTATCCAACCCCAGCAACAGCTCACTTCACAGGCACTTGTTGATATATCTAGCATATCAATCCTATCATACCTTGTTGATGTCTAGGACTTTGTTCATGTTTATGACTATGATGAAATTTTGAAAAATATTTCAAACTTCTCGGTCATATTACGTATCATTTTTTGAAAAAAATACAAAAAAAAATTCAAAACCAATTTTTTTTTCTGTTACTAGTGGCGCACCACATCCACGGTGCGCCACTAGTAAGTTTGAAATTTTTCGAATTTTTTTGCCTCTAGATCTTGAAAGCCCCGTAACTTTTTTCTGTTAGGTTTTTGGGGATTTTGAAAATGTTTCGAGTAGATGATTTTTCATATAAAAAACTTTTTCATCCGAGTTCGTATGCAAAAGTTATGCCCATTTTACAAATTTCCACAGAGATTTTGCAATAAAGTAGAAATTCATATTTGTAAATTTTCCCAACAACTAGACCACATATCACATGGGAAACTTAATTTTTTTTTGACATTTCCATCATTTTATTTTATTTTTAAAACTGAAAAGGCGATCCACGGGGGGGGG
>NC_041391.1:579595516-579702060 GCF_002162155.2 Triticum dicoccoides | reverse complement strand
TGGCTCACCACACCCACGGTGCGCCATTACTAGTTTTGAAAAAAAATTTGATATTTATTTTTAATTTTTTTTTGAAAAAAACTTAGTACTGGCGCACCAGTGGACAGTGCGCCATTACTAGTTAAAACTAGTAGTGGCGCACCGAGACATGGTGCGCCATTAGTACAAATATTTTTTTATTTTTTTAACTTTTTTTTCAAAACTACTAATGGCGCACGGCGGATGTGGTGCGCCATTACTATGTCAACTAGTAATGGCGCACTATACAACGGTGCGCCATTAGTAACAAATTTTTTTTATGTTTTTTTTCAAAACTACTAATGGCGCACCAGGCACCAGGTGCCCCATTAGTAATATATTACTAATGGCGCACCCAGACATGGTGCGCCATTAGAATATAGTAATGGCGCACCACATGACAGGTGCGCCATTAGTGGCCATTCCATCTATAGCCCTTTTTGTAGTAGTGCTAGCCCCCTCCAATTTCTATATAAATCGGAGGGTTTAGTCCGTAGGACAAGAACAATCGTAATCATAGGCTAGCTTCTATGGTTTAGCCTCTAAGAACTCGTGGTAGATCAACTCTTGTAATACTCATATCATCAAGATCAATCAAGTAGGAAGTAGGATATTACCTCCATAGAGAGGGCCCGAACCTGGGTAAACATCGTGTCCCCCGCCTCCTGTTACCATTAGCCTTAGACGCACAGTTCGGGACCCCCTACCCGAGATCCGCCGGTTTTGACACCGACATTGGTGCTTTCATTGAGAGTTCCACTGTGTCGTCACCATAGGGCTTGATGGCTCCTTCAATCATCTACAACAATGCGGTCCAGGATGAGATTTTCCTCCCCGGACAGATCCTCGTATTCGGCGGCTTCGCACTGCGCGCCAACTCGCTTGGCCATCTGGAGCAGATCGACAGCTACGCCCCTGGCCATCAGGTCAGGTTTGGAAGCGTGAACTACACCGCCGACATCCTTGGAGACTTGATCTTCGACAGATTCGAACCCATGACAGATGCACCCTACAACCACAATGAGCATGACCTAGATCTGCCATCAGACTGTGTTCAGGAGACAGCACGTGTAGCTGCCGTGGCCTTAGATCCAGTTCAAAGCATGTCATCCGAGGACGGGAGGATGGACCCCGTCGCGGAAGCCGCACACTCAATGGCGCTAGAGCCGAACACAGATTCAACCTCCAACGAGGTCTGTATCATCGGACCCTCGGACTTGTCTCCGCCCATAGGTTCCGAACCGCGTGTATCCGCGCCTGTCGGATCTGACTAGGCGTCGATCTTGGAGTTCATCTCCACGGACATCTTTCAACACTCACCCCTGGGCGACGTGTTAAACTCATTAAAATATCTCTCCTTGTTAGGAGACTCTTGGCCGAACTATGCCCGGCTTGGGTGGGAAGCGGACGACGAAGAAATTCGTTACCCACCCACCACCCACTTAATAGCCACTGTCGAAGACCTTACCAACATGCTTGACTTTGACTCCGAAGACATCGACAGTATGGAAGATGATGTCGGAGAAGAACAGGAACCACCGTTCATTGGGCGCTGAACAGCCACCTCATCGTATGACATATATATGGTATACACACCCAAAGAAAACAATAGCGAGGACCAAAAGGATGCAGTGGAGGATAATCCTCCTGAGAAGCAGCCCAAGCACCGACGTCAGCGGCGCCACTCTAGACCACGCCATTGTAAAAACAGCTACCGTCACAAGAGACAATAGCACTCCGGATGATGCCGAAGATGAAAACGACCCCGCCAGCCAAGCTTCGAACAAGCCGGACGGGAGGACGGGCAAGCCAACCCTGATGAACAGGCCATGGATGAAGACTTGGAGGATGATAATTACATGCCTCCCTCTGAAGATGTGGTGAGCCTTGGTGATGAAGAATTTGTCATGCCCGAGGATCCCGTCGAGCAGGAGCGCTTGAAGCACCGAGTTATAGCCACTACAAAGAGCCTGAAAAAAAGTAGCAGCAGCTTCAAGATGATCAAGATCTGCTCACTGATAGATGCACTAAGGTCTTGGCAGCCGAGGAATATGGACTCGAGCGCCCAACCAAAAGCTACCCGAGGAGCAGGTTGCTACCTCAATTCGAGGACGAGGCACTAGAGCCCATACTACCAGCACATGATGTGGCTGACCGACCACCACATGGCCGAGATAAACTGGCGTATTAGTCCGAACACCAGCCCGCACCCCATCGCCGAACAAATAGAAACACAAAGGCTCGAGGATACACATATGGCGTGCGATATGAATTGGAAAACAAAGCAGGACAGCCCAGATCGATCTACGGATAGCGGGGGCGCGCCCCAATGCGCAACGATGACCGTCACGCCGGATATACTAAATACAGATCCGTCCGAGCCGAATATAGGAGACCAGTTCCATCCGAACCGCGTCGCGAGGTAGCCCAACATAGAGGCGCCGCACACCCTCTATGCTTCACAGACGAAGTAATGGAACATGAATTCCCAGAAGGGTTTAAACCCATGAACATCGAACCATATGATGGGACAACAGATCTCGCGGTATGGATTGAAGACTTCCTTCTCCACATTCACATTGCCCGCGGCGATGATCTCCATGCCATCAAGTATCTCCCGCTAAAACTCAAGGGACCAGCTTGGCGCTAGTTGAATAGTCTGCCCAAAAACTCCATTGGCAGTTGGGAGAACCTGGAAGACGCATTCCTTGACAACTTTCGGGGCACTTATGTCCGACCACCAGACGCTGATGACCTAAGTCATATAACCCAATAGCCCGGAGAGCCAACCAGGAAATTCTGGACTCAGTTCTTAACTGAAAAGAACCAAATCATTGACTGTCCGGATGCCGAAGCCCTAGCAGCCTTCAAGCATAACATCCATGATGAGTGTCTCGCCTGACACCTCGGCCAAGAGAAGCCAAAGTCCATGGCAGCCCTTACGACGCTCATGACCCGCTTCTGTGCGGGCGAGGACAGCAGGCTAGCTCGTAGCAACTGCACCTCAAGTAAACCTAGAACTTCTAAATCCAAATATGACAACGGCAAGCCCCGATGCAGCAAACACAAGCGTCGAAAAAATGGCAATAGCGCCGAAGACATAGCTGTCAACGTCGGATTCAGCGACTCTAAGACCGGTCAAAGGAAGAAACAATTCAAAAGAAACAATCCGAGCACATCCAGTCTAGACTGCATACTCGACCGTCCATGTCAAATTCATGGCACCCCAGATACACCAGCTAATCATACCAACAGAGAATGCTTGGTCTTCAAATAGGCAGACAAGTCAAATGCCAAAAGCAAGGAGAAGGGGTCGCAAAGCGATGAAGATGACGAGGAACCCCGTCCATCAAAGATGGGAGGGCAAAAGAAGTTTCCCCTGCAAATCAAAACGGTGAATATGATATACGCCACCCATATTCCCAAGAGGGAGCGGAGGCACGCACTTAGGGACGTCTACGCGATGGAGCAGTTGGCCCAAAATACAACCCATGGTTGTCCGACTCGATCACCTTCGATCGCAAGGATCATCCGACCAATATCCATCATGGCAGTTCACCCGCACTAGTCCTCGACCCAATAATTGATGGATTCCACCTCACACGAGTCCTTATGGACGGAGGCAGCAGCCTGAACCTGCTCTATCAGGAAATAGTATGCAAGATGGATATCGATCCCTCAAGGATCAAACCCACTAAAACCACCTTTAAAGGTGTCATACCAGGTGTTGACGCCCGCTGTATAGGCTCCATCACTCTAGAAGTGGTCTTCGGACCGCCGGATAATTTCTGCAACGAAGAGTTAGTCTTTGATATCATCCCTTTTCGTAGCGGCTATCACGCACTGCTTGGACGAACCGCATTTGCTCGATTCAACGCGGTGCCACACTACGCTTATCTTAAGCTCAAGATGCCCGGTCCACATGGCGTCATAAAAGTCAATGGAAACACTGAACGCTCCCACCGTACCGAAGAGCACACTGTTGCCCTAGCAACATAAGCGCAGAGCGGCCCCTTTCAATTGAACCTTCATTCGACGGTCAGGCTCCCGGACACTGTCAAAAGAGTCCAAACTACCCCACCGCAAGATAGCCCAGCTTGTCAAGAGCTCAATTAACCACTTCGGCGATAGACGGAGGCACGGCTAGGTTATGTCCCACAATGCGGCTTAACCGCTCCGGGACACACAAACATTTTTTGCATTTTCTTTTCAGGTCCACTTTTGTCTAGGCCATCACTGGCAACCTGGCGACCGGACCTATGAAAGGACGGACATACCAAGGAGGGAAACAACTTGAATGCGCAAGGGAATACTTAGATATTCCCCTTGACGATCATCCTACTATTCTTCGGATCCGCACACAGTTCCCCCCTGGTCTTAGCAGGTTCCGAAGTGATATTCCTTTTTGTACTCATATGGTTAGATGTACTATTCAATTACAATCTGCGGCTTTATATGACGTTCACTTGTTGTTCTTTTTTATTGATATTTTTTGTCAAGTAGCAGTTGTACACTCTGGTATGCCTTAATACGCCAGGGGCTTCGTTGTACCCATAATACGGCAAGAAAGTCCGAACACCTTCATGGTTGTTCGGCACCCCGAACTTATAGCATTATATGCATCGGCTCTGAATCATGTCTTGGGTCAATAGTTGGGTTGCCCGGCTCATGTGCTTGCTACCCTACGTTTCGCTAAATCGGCTAGGGTAGTAAAGGGAGAACTACTGCGATTGTGTCCCGGTTCTTCCGGACGAGCACCTCAGTAGAGAAAGCTGAAAACTGACTGTCATGATGCGGCGGGAGCTGGTCAGCTGTTCGAGAGGTTACAAAATCTTTAAGGATTTCTTCCGCATTATGCGATAACTAATTCAGCATGCGATGGATCGGTTTTTCTTTCCCGATCAGGTGCTTATAGAGCCCCTAGATCGGTCTTCCGAACACTAGGGGTTGCGCCTACCTTTTTTGTCAAACTCCTATAGCTAAGTGAGGGTGATAAAGCCTTATAGTCTGATTGCCTGGTTCGTTGCGCTGAACACCTCCTTCAAGGACCCAAAGTTGGGGTAAAGAGTGTTTAGATTTATCCCGAACACCCCCGTACTTCCTACGTGGGGGCAAAAGCTGACGACTGGCCGACCCTTAGAATTAATATTAAAAAAAAACAGCCGCACAGGAGGTAAAATTTTCCAAATAATAGGCATTATATTACATAAACGACCTTGTTCCACATTACAACACATGATAACATGAATGTATTCATGGGAATATAATATCCTTGGCACATTGCTCCGCCACAAGGCGGGATCCTTTCAGGACACTGTCATAATACAACTCGGGCTTGCGGTGCTCCTTCCCTGCAGGTGGTCCTTCGGTCATCACCTTAACAGCATCCATCTTCGCCCAGTGCACCTTGGCGTGGGCGAAGGCCATTCGCGCACCTTCAATACAGACCGACCGCTTGATGGCGTCAAGCCGAGGGCAGGCACTAACGAGCTGCTTCACGAGCCCGAAGTAGTTGCTGGGAATCGCCTCAACGGGCCATAGCCAGATAATCAAATCCTTCATGGCTAGTTTGGCTGCCCTATGCAGCTCGACCAGCTGTTTCAGCTGATTGATAAAGGGCGCTGGATGTTCTGGTGCCAGATATTGCGACCAGAACAACTTCTCTGTAGAGCTCCCTTCTTTGGCTCGGTAGAATTGTGCGACATCAGATATGCTGCGTGGCAGATCCGCAAACGCCCCTGAAGAACTCCGAATTCGGGTTAGTAACAGGAATCTTTCCTTAAAATACTTGCTTTGCATAGAAAAAGGATTACCTGCCGCGATCTTTCTGGCCTCCTGGATTTCCTGGAGGGCGCATTGGGCGTTACCCTGGGCATCGTGTGCGGCTTGACGAGCCTCGGTGAGTTCGGATTCTTGCTCCATTAAACTCTGCTCCAAGGTCTCGCACTTCCTCACGGCCTCTTGGAGCTCTTGTTGAACTTCAATGACCCTGGCCTCGTGCTTTTGACGTAGGGCCTGCTCTTTGGCCGCCTTCTTCTCGTCCTCGGCCACTGCCCTCTTAAGAGCCTCGACTTTGGTCGTCACTCCTAGAGCACATCACAATTTGTTTTCGTCACATTCAATCATTCATTCGTACTGAATACAAACAAGGTTTTTTGCATACCTTGGTTATCCTCCAACTGCTTCTTCACTTGGCCGAGCTCCCTTTCAGCCCGCTCCAGACTCTGCTTCAATCCGGAGACTTCTGCAGTATGAGAGGTGGCAGTCACTAAAGACGCCTGCTTAGACGAAAAAGGAGAGGTATTACATGGTAAGTCTCCTACGAACATACATTTGATCCTCTGTCCGACTTTTCCTTCCGAACATCGAACACTGTATCAGGGGCTACTATCTATGCTATGACACTCTTTAAAACCTCACCACTTACCTCAAAGCATGTTATAAGGCTGATGCAGGCTTCAGTCAACCCGCTTTCGGCAGACTGAATCTTCTCAATCACCGCACCCATAATGGCATAGTGTTCTTCGAAGATGGAAGCGTTCTTCAGCGCTGCCAATAAGGTATCCGACACCTCTAGTTGGGCAGAGATCGCCGGTGGAACAGGCGCACCCCCTTCTATTGAAGGGGGTTGCCTGCCTGATTCCGGAGTCGAGTTGGTCTCTGGAACTTTGTCCGGCTGGGGGCCGAATTCAAGATAGCCCCCGCCATGAGTGTCCATGGGGGCCTTCTCCCCCATGTGTCCGGCTGCCAAGGTTTGACCCTCTGGCGCCGCCTTGACGGTCTCCCCAGCTCCTCCTTGGCCTGGACCCCTTTGGGACGATACCTCGGTGTCGTCCACGTGTTTGGTGGAGGAGGCCGTCGGGGGAGTCCTGCTGTCCATCACGTCCGAGTCTAGCGAATCCTTCGATGAGGATTGCTTGGCGCGGGACCTGGCCAGGCTGCAAAAGGGGTGACTCAATGCGTTAACGCTATACGATAGTGGGTCTGGATATACGAATGTGTCCAGGTTTTATATACTCACGATTTACCAGGGGCTGGACCCTGGGGTCCCACTCTGGGCTGCTATCGGTGGCGATGGTGGATTCATCTGGAAAGGGGACTTCCCCTTCTTAGACGATTCGGCCTCCAAGCGTGTGGAGGCCATCCTCTTCTTTCTCCCCCTTGCTGGGGGGGATTGGCTTTCCTCCTCCTCTTCCTCGTCCTCTTCAGAGGAGGAGGGGGCCTCAGAGTCTTCGGACACTTTGCCGAAGTACCCTTGCGATGAAGGCTACCCCTGGTCTCTTTGGCCTCCTTCTTGGTCTTCTTCTTCGACGCCTTGTAAGGCGCCGGGACCGGCATCTTCATCATAAGTGGGCTGGCTTGTTCTTCTGGCAGCGGGGCCAGACAATAGATCCGCTTTGCCTTCTATGTCCACCCCTAGGAGAATTGTTGGAAAATATATTAGGCATTTTCCATCAGAGTACGTAGATAAAGCATACGTCTTGCCAACATACAAAAAATAACCGAACTCGCGGGACGGGACAATTTGTACCCGCGGTCCTCGACTGAGTCCGGCCATGATTTGCCGGACTTAAAGAGCACCTTCCCAATGTCTTCGTGCGTTGAGCCGAAGAACTCGAGTAGGGTCTGGTGCTTGGCCGGGTCGAATTCCCATAAATTGCAAGCCCTACATTGGCATGGGAGAGTCCGACGAACTAACATCACCTGGACTACGTCGACAAGCTTGATGTTCTTGTCTTCCATGCCCTTGATACGCGCCTGGAGCACTGCCAGCTCGTCTGACGAAGACCAGTCTAGGCCCTTCTTGGGCCAGGATGTAAGCCGCAATGGGGCTCCGGATTGGAATTCGGGAGCCACGGCCCATTTTGCGCCGTGTGGCTCGGTGACATAGAAGCACTGTTGTTGCCACCCTTTGATGGAATCATTGAAGGTACCTGATGGCCATGTGACATTGGGCATCTTGCTCACCATGGCGCCTCCGCGCTCGGCGTGCTCACCGCTCACCACCTTGGCTTCACATTGAAAATCTTCAGCCATAATCTGAAGTGTGGAGAGATGCGGAGGAAGGCCTCACACACGATGATGAATGTCGATATGTTGAGGAAGGAATTGGGGGATAGATCATGGAAATCGATCCCGTAGTAATACATAAGGCCGCGAACAAATGGGTGGAGGGGAAACTCTAGCCCGCGGAAAAAGTGAGGGAGAAATACAACCCTCTCGTGGGGTTCCAGAGTGGGGACAATCTGTCCCGCCATTGGAAGACGGTGGCCGATCTTCTTGTCCAGATACCCGGCCTCCCGAAGTTTCTTTATATCATTCTCCTTGACAGTGGAGGCCATCCACTTGCCTCCAGCTCCGGATCCGGACATTTTCGAAATGCCTTTGTGGGCGGAGAAGGTGATGCTTGGGCGCTGGAGCTCGAGAGAGAGAGAGAGAGATAGAGTAGGCAGAGGAAGAAGAAGGCGTGGGTGAAAAAGGGGAATCCTTATCTCTTTATAAAGGCGGCAGAAATCGTGCGCCTCCCCACTTGCCATAGAAACTCGCTTATTCCCCAAGCGTTGTGCTAATGGCGCGGTTGGGTTACCCACACCCGTATTGATGAGAATCCCGTGATAAGGGGACACGATCTCTGCTTCGACAAGACGTGCCAATACAACCGCCTGGCAAGATGTGTAGTAGCAGGTTGAGAAAACGGTTCGAATAATGACCGGGCCGCGGTGTGATGTCACGCTATGGAAAAAGTTGTCAGCAGATTAGACTCGTAGAGTATTATACTCTCTATGGTGGTATGTGGAATTTGTTTTGCAGAGTAGGACACGATTCTTGTGTTCAAGATCTACTTTGGAGTATAAAGAGAAGGAACCCGCCTTGCAATGCCGAAGACAATCTGCGTGCTGGACTCATCGTCATTGAAGCCTGGTTCAGGGGCTACTAAGGGAGTCCTGGATTAGGGGGTCCTCGGATAGCCAGACTGTATACATTGGCCAGATTGTTGGACTATGAAGATACAAGATAGAAGACTTCATCCCGTGTCCGGGTGGGACTCTCCTTGGCGTGGAAGGCAAGCTTGGCAATTCGGATATGTAGATTCCCTTCTCTGTAACCGACTATGTGTACCCCTAGCCCCCTCCAGTGTCCATATAAACTGGAGGGTTTAGTCCGTAGGACAAGAACAATCATAATCATTGGCTAGCTCTAGTGTTTAGCCTCTACGATCTCGTGGTAGATCAACTCTTGTAATACTCATATCATCAAGATCAATCAAGTAGGAAGTAGGGTATTACCTCCATAGAGAGGGCTCGAACCTGGGTAAACATCGTGTCCCCTGCCTCCTGTTACCATTAGCCTTAGATGCACAGTTCGGGACCCCCTATACGAGATCCGCCGGTTTTGACACCGACACTAGGTACCTGAACATAGGAATACCAAGATTCACCGGGACCTACATCGCCACTTTACCAGAAGAGGAGCATTGGATGATTCGAGTTCAAGTTCCAGGAAGGATGTTCATGCTAGTCACTGAGCCCATAGAGTTTTCCTTTGATGCACCAACCTGGAGTTTAGGAAAGAGCATGGCAGCCCACATCACCATGGGATGCATTGGAGAAATTTACCACAAGGATCTTAAGGACACTATCTACCAAATATGTGGGTGCCGAGATGAGCAATGGGAGATGATCAGCACCAGGAGAGACCGGTCCATTGCAGCTTTCATCCAGGACTTAAACCAGCACATTCGTCGCCAGGAGAACCAGATGTGCACAGGCATGATAGATCTGAAGAAGGCAATGACCAGGATCACAGAGCTAGAGGAAGAACTCAAGTCTACACACGATGGATATGAGGAGGAAATGACGATACTATTGGAGAAGAATGACGACCTGACGAGGAAGCTAGGAGTATTCATGCGAGACACCGCGCTAGGAGGAGATGACGACCATTCCAAGGACATTCGTTCAGAGGACTACATCATCATCGATGACACCGACTCAGACCCCGACGATAGCGATGATGACTATGTTGATGAAGCTAGAGCAGATATCATGGAGTCTTCCTCCGATCAAAACTTCTAGTCGACCACCATATCAGTAGTAGTATTCCCCCATGTATATAGTATAGTCCAAGCACTTTTTAACGATAGTTAGACCGATTGTATGCCCTTGTTTGAATTGATTGAAGTGATATGATTGTGTTTGTCTCATGTGCATATGGGTAGTGTTTTCCCCTAGACCTCATTCTATTCTATTTTCTCATCTTTTCTAAACCCATCAGATGCCTCCGAGATGTGACAATGGATTTGCCTTTCCACCGGAGCTCACTCAGTTGATCCAGCAGCAGAATACCCTGATGCAGCTGTTAGTTCAGAATCAGAACCAAGGCAACAACAACAACACCCCACCACCACCACCACATATTGATCACTTAGCCCGTTTCCTAAGGCTGAACCCGCTAGTGTTCTATAGTAGCACCGAGCTGATTGTTGCAGATGATTGGCTCCACAAGATTGGAAGGGAGCTGACCACTGCAGGATGCACAAATGCGGAGAGAGTGCATTTTGCCGCACACCAGCTTGATGGACCCGCATCATCATGGTGGGAGAATTTCACAGCCACTTACCCCATTGACACTGTTACATGGGATCAGTTTCAACAGGCTTTCCGCACTGCCCATGTTTCAGCAGGAGCTATGAATATGAAGAAGCGCGAGTTTCGCAACTTGTGCCAAGGAGGACGGATGTGGGCTAGTATGTGGATGAGTTTAGTAAGTTAGCACGTTATGCCCCTGATGACGTATCAACTGATGCTGCCAAGTAGGAGAAGTTTCTGGAAGGACTGAATGACGAGTTGAGCATGCAGCTAATGATGGCAACCTTCAACAAGTACAAGGAGTTGGTAGATAGAGATCTTATGATTGAAGGGAAGAAGCAGCAGATGGATAACCGCAAAAGGAAAGTTTCTGGTGGACCGGAATGAAGAAGGATATTGCTGAGTATGTAGCAGTATGTGATGTATGTCAGAGAGTGAAGGCAAAGCATTAGAAGCCAGCATGATTGCTACAACCATTGCCAATACCCGAATGGAAGTGGGACAAGCTTGGCATGGACTTTATCATGGGATTGCCCAGGACTCGTTCAGGCTATGACTTGATATGGGTTGTAGTCGACCGATTGACGAAAGTAGCTCATTTCATCCCAATGAAGACCACTTATACAAGTGCAAAGTTGGCAAAGATATACATGGCCAGGATCGTATGTCTGCATGGAGTTCCAAGGACCATAGTATCAGATAGAGGAACCCAGTTTACCTCGAAGTTCTGGAATCAGTTGCATGAGACTTTGGGTACTAGGCTAGAGTTTAGTACATCTTTTCATCCACAGACAGATGGACAGACCAAGAGAGTCAATCAGATTTTGGAGGACATGTTGAGAGCTTGTGCGCTCGATTATGGATCTAGTTGGGACGACAACTTGCCGTATGTAGAGTTCTCTTATAACAACAACTATCAAGCCAGGTTGAAGATGGCCCCTTTCGAAGCCCTGTACGGAAGGAGGTGCAGGACACCGTTATTGTGGGATGAAGTTGGAGATTGTCAGTTGTTTGGACCAGATTTGATTAAAGAGTCTGAAGAGAAGGTTAAGTTGATTCGCGACAGACTCAAGGTAGCCCAGTCTAGGTAGAAGAGTTATGCGGATTCTAAACGCAAGGAGACAGTTTACGAAGTCGGAGACAGAGTATATCTTCGTGTGTCACCACTTCGAGGAGTTAAGCGTTTTGGAGTTAAGGGAAAGTTAGCACCACGTTTTGTGGGACCATACAAAGTTTTGGAACGTATGGGAGAAGTTGCTTACAAGCTGGAATTACCGGAAGGAATGTCAGGAGTTCACGATGTGTTTCATGTTTCCCAGTTGAAGAAGTGCCACGCAGAGATGGCTGATATTCCCCTGAGAGATACAGTGCCACTGGAAGCGTTCCAGCTTGTCAGATTTCAGGTTCCGGCAGACCCTTAAGGTTCGAACTCTAGGGTGCGCACGGAGATCTCTCCTCTACCAACTCACGTCTCGTCACCTCGCGGAGGATCTAGGCTACACGAAGAACAACACAAGGGACGCAAGGTTTATACTGGTTCAGGCCACCATTGTGGTGTAATACCCCACTCCAGTGTGTGGTGTGTGGATTGCCTCAGGGGCTGATGATGAACAATACAAAGGAAGAACAACCTCGCGAGGGGAGGAGTTCTTTTGTTGGTGTGGGTCGTTCTGGCTAAGGTTCGATTGGTCGATCGGTCCATCCCCTGCCTCGAGAATGGCTAGTCCTATTTATAGAGGGAGGCCCTGGTCCTCTTCCCAAATATTGAGCGGGAAGGGCGCCAACAATTGGCCATTTTGAAGGGGAACATCTAGTACACTTATCCTGATTAAAGTTGGTCTTCGCCTGCCAAAGGCTCTGATGATGACGTCGTCCTGGGCTCCATGATGACCTGCATCCTGCTGTTCTGCTTGTCTTGGTCTTGTTGCACCGAAATGGTAGCCTTTGCTTGATACCTTGGTCTGCGCTTGCCCCCTTTGCACCAAAGGGGAAACAAGGACACTGTGCAGGCCGGCGCCCGCCTGGCGTCCGCCTGGCGCCCGCCTGGCTTCGGTCGTCATGGCTTGCATCATGGGCACCTCGTGAGGTACCCCGCCTTCATCTCTCCGCATCCTCGCGAGCCAGCCTGACGAGGCTGCGCCTGAGGAAGCTTCCCGTCGTCTGCCCCGCGAGGCTTGGCCCCTCGCGAGGGTCTTGAGCTTGTGTTGACGAAGATGCGTCGTACTGGGCCACTCCTTGAGCTATGCTGCAGGCCGCAAGTAGGCAAGTCTGGGTACCCCCGTTCCCAGAACGCCGACAGTAGCCTCTGGGCCCAAGGCGTGCCCGGACTTGGCTTAGCTGAGAAGCGAAGGGGCAAGTGCGAAGCGCCGCGGGCCCCAACAGCCTGCGGCCTTGGGCGCCGTGTGGCGGTTGGTTGGACGTGGGCGTCTCTGCTTCCCCACGACGCCTCGGCAACCGCATGACTTGACAAGTCCCTGTATGCAAAAGTGGGTCATAATTACCTGTGATCGTGGAGGCCGGCGGTTGGCCTTCTCTGGCTATAAGTGTGGACCGGCGTGAGCCCTTTCAGCCCATTCCTTCCTGCTACTCCTTTCTCTCCATCCCGGCTACTCGCCATCCCCATGGCTCCGCCGAAGAGGTTCTCGGTCGTGCCGAAGGGAAAGGCTCGTCAGGATGGGCCTGACTCTCCTCCGACCAAGCGTGGCCGGGGCCGCCCTCGCAAGCATCTTGCAACCCCCATGGTGGCTTCTCGTGGTCGTGGGGGCTGTCCTCTACGCGACGATGAGCCCGGCTGCCGCCAGGAGGTACGCTGTGGCTGCATGACCTCCTAGGCCGCGCTTCCGCTAGGCGGAGGTGCTGCCGGAGTTCGTCGTGTGGTCGGCGGACCCGATCAGCACCTGGCTCCAGCTCCCCCCTTCTTTGTGGGTGAACTTCCGGCCGGTGCTCTGGGCGGCCTTTGGCTTCAGGAGGATGGTTGCTGCAGCAGGGCCTCCTGGGCCTCGCTGGTGGTCTCGGTTGCCGGGGAGGCGGTCCTGACCCGCGGCTGGCAAACGTTTACCCGTGCGCGCGGCCTGAGCCGGCGGTGCACCCTGCACTTCAAGTTCGACGGCGATGCCACCCTCTATGTGAGGGTGTTCGGGGAAGACGGCCGCCGTGCTGGGTGCTGCCCCGAAGACGATGACCGCGGCCGTGAGCCCAGCCCCGACGTTGATCAGGATGAAGGCGGTGGTAGGCGCGCGAGCAGTGGTGCCCGGGGCCCGGCAAGCTTCGGTGACTCTCCTTCAGACGGCAGCTCCTCCAGCGCTGGCCATGACCAGCCCCCGCGCCATCGCGCCCGCCTGGGGGAAGGTAGTGGGTCGGTCCGCCACCGTGCCCTGGTGAAGCGGGAGATGGGATCCAGCTGAGTCCCAGAGGCAGTACGAGCCCTCCCCGCGAGTTGGTGTCGAGCAAGTCGCGCCTATTTTGTTTTTCTTCCTTCCCTACGGGAAAAGAAGGTTGTCATGGGCCCCGCGGGGGCGTGTTGATTTGTTGCTGTTAATTATCACATTGATTCTGCTATTTCTGTGCTATGTTTTCATGCCGCGTGCTCATGTGCGGAAATTACTTAGCTCGGGGAGGCTTGTCGTGGTCTTCGCCTCCCGAGGCCGGGGCCTCGCCGTGCGTTTCATGTCCTGCAATGGTTAGTCGGTAGGGGTAGTTTCCAGCCTCGGTAGCGGGGGCGACCAACCCAGGTCCCGTGCTCGCGTCGCGATGCCCGTGGGGTACGGACTGGGAGGAGTGCTCCCGCAGCGAACTCGGATAGGAAAGCTTCAAAATACCGGGGTAGAAAACACTCGCGAGGGTGCCCGCGTACCTCCCTCGCGAGACTTGCGCGAGAGAAAACGAGGCAAGAAAGTCAAAAAGACAAAGGGTCACAAACTAGAGACGGCAACAGCTCCAATAAAACTTCAAATAGGAACGAACAAGCAACTGCAGAAAGCAAATGAAAAAGCCGCGTCCGGCATCTAATCTAGTCTTCGACATCTTCTCACCAGCGCGGAGCTAAGTGCGGCCACTAGGCGTGAGCAGGAGCCCCTGAGGCCCGAGGGCGGCACTCCGGAGACTGCGGGGCGTTCACAGCCCCACTCATTATTACGTGAGAGTGTCACGGGCGGCGAGCATCACAGGCATTAGCCTTCTTCACTGGGACCGGGCCATTCCCAAAATGCGGTAGCTTCACAGGCATTCGCCTTCTTCACAGGCACCGGGCCTTTTCCAAAATGCAGCAGCTTCACAGGCATTCGCCTTCTTCACAGGCACCGGGCCTTTTCCAAAATGCGGCAGCTTCACAGGCATTCGCCTTCTTCACAGGCACCGGGCCTTTTCCAAAATGCGGCAGCTTCACAGGCATTTGCCTTCTTCACAAGCACCGGGCCTTTTCCAAAATGTAGCAGCTTCACAGACATTCGCCTTCTTCACAGGCACCAGGCCTTTTCCAAAATGCAGCAGCTTCACAGGCATTCGCCTTCTTCACAGGCACCGGGCCTTTTCCAAAATGGGGCAGCTTCACGGGCATTCACCTTCTTCATAGGCACCGGGGCTTGCTCAGGGGTAGAACCTTCAGAGATATTGAATGTTCCATGCGTTCTGGACGGGTACCCCCTCCTGGGTCTCCAAGCACGCGGAGCCGGGCCTGGAAACATGAACAACCTTGAATGGGCCCTCCCACATGGCAGAGAGCTTGTGCAGCCCCTCCCTGGAGAGAACCCGTCTAAGCACGAGGTCCCCTACCTCAAGAGTTCTGGGTGGATGTTACGGCAGTGGTATCGCCGCAGCGCCTGTTGATACCTTGCCAATCGCAGCGCGGCTTCTCGATGGCGTTCCTCCTCCAGCACGAGATCCATCCCCCGCATGGCGTCCAGCTGCGCATCGTCGAATGCCAGGACCCGTGCGGAATGACACCTGACCTTGTGAGGGAGGACGGCCTCAGCTCCGTAGATGAGGAAGAACGGGGTTTCACCAGTCGGCTTGGACGCGGTCGTGCGGATAGACCACAACATGGATTGGAGCTCGTTGTACCAGCCCCTGCCGCAGGCCTCCAGCTTCTTCTTGAAGGTCCTGGTTTTGAGGCCCCTCAGGACATCCACGTTGGCTCGCTCGGCCTGGCCGTTGCTCCGGGGGTGTGCCACTGAGGCGTAGCATATCTGCGTTCCAAGGTTAGCACAGTACGTTTTGAAGAGATTGCTGGTGAACTGCGAACCGTTGTCGGTGATAATGCGGTTAGGCACCCCAAATCGGCTCACAAGGCCCTTGATGAACTTGACTGCTGAGCCCACGGGTATGGTGCGGACAACTTCCACCTCAACCCACTTGGTGAACTTGTCCACGGCGACGTAGAGGTAGCGATAGCCCCATGGCGCCCGAGGGAACGGGCCCAGAATGTCCAACCCCAAACTACAAACGGCCATGAGAGGGGTATGGTCTGCAGTGCCCCTGCTGGCTGGTGGATCTGCTTGGCATGGAATTGGCAGGCCTCACAAGCCTTCACCAGCTCAACGTCGTCGCTGAGTGATGTGGGCTAGTAGAACCCGCTGCAGAACGCCTTGCCAACGAGGGTTCGCGAGGATGAGTGGTGCCCACAGTCTCCATCGTGTATGTCCGCCAATAGCTCCTTCCCTTGCTCTCTAGGAATGCAACATAGGGACACGTCATTCGATCGCCTCCGGTAGAGCTCCCCATCCTTGATGCAGTAGGCCGTGGCCTGCCGCACCACGTGCTCCGCGTCCTCTTCCTTCTCCGGCAGGGTCCCTTACGCCAAGTAGTTCTTGAGCTCTGCCATCCAACATCCTTCCTGAGGCTCCAATGCCAGGAGCAGGCGTGCCCCTGAGGCCGGGCCGTAGGCCGGGGCTCCCGAGGCGGGCGGCTGAGGGAGCTCCTCCCTAGGTTGCGCTGTGCTCGATAGCGACGGTGCTGCCGAGGGTTTGAAGAGTCGCTCCTCGAAGACACCAGGTTCCTGAGGCAGCCGCCTGGATGCCCTCTAGGCGATGTCGTCAGCCTCTTGATTGGTGTCGCAAGGCACATGCTGCAACTCCAACCCCCAAAACTGTTTCTCCATCTTGCGGACCTCCGCGAGGTACGCTTCCATGTGCTTGTCCTTTGGCTCGTACACCTTGTTGGAGAAGTTGACGAGGAGTTGCGAGTCGCCCTTGATGGTGATTCATTTTACCCCCAAGGCGACGGCTGCCTTCAAGCCCGCTATCAGGCCCTCGTACTCTGCTATGTTGTTGGAGACCTTCTCCCCATGCTGGAGCAGAGCTGCACGACATAGTAAAGCTTGTCCTGAGTGTGGGATATGAGCACTACGCCAGCCCCTACGCCCTGCCATGAGAATGCTCCGTCGAAGTACATTACCCAACCGTCCAGTGCTTCGCTCCCCGGGGAGAGCGACCGGTCCTCGCCCATTTTGAGCCCTGGCGCCTCTGTCCATTCCGCCACGAAATCTGCGAGCGCAGCTCCCTTAATGACCCTGGTAGTGCTGAATTCTAGCTGGAATGCTTGCAGTTTGATGTTCCATTCGGCAACCCTCCCTGCTGAATTGGGGCTCCTGAGTACCCTTTCCAGGGTGTAGGCTGAGACGACATTGATGGGATAGCCTTGAAAGTAGTGCCGCAGCTTGCGCGAGGCCACTAACAGTGCGAGGAGGAGTTTTTGGGGCATTGGTACCGCGCCTCGCGTCCCGCAGCATCGTACTGACGAAGTACACCGAGTGCTCGACGAGGTTGAGGGTGCTGGCGCGGCCCGCGTACTCTGGAGGTTGAGGTGCCTCCTAAGGCGGCGTGCCCCTCAGTCCTTGGTCGCCTGAGGGGGCCTCCTCCGCTCCGGGTGCGTTCCCCTAATGAGGATGATACTTTTCTGCCGTGGTCGTGGTCTTTGCGAGGCCTTCCTGGCCTTGCTCTGCCTTGGCCGGGAATGCGGCTGTGGCCGAGGCCTGGCGCTCTTTTCTAACTCCCACCAGGGCTGCGCTAGCGGAGTAAGGGGTGGCTGCAAGGTAGAGCACCAGGGGCTCTAGAGGGCGCGGAGCCACCATTACCGGGGGCTAGTAAGTTACCTCTTGAGGTCTTTGAATGCTTTGTCGGCCTCTTCAGTCCATTCGAAGGGGCCTTTCTTCTTCATCAGCTTGAAGAAGGGAAGCGCTCGCTCTCCCATCTTGGAGATGAAACGTCCTAAAGCGGTTACACGCCCGGTGAGCTTCTGCATTTCCCTAACGGTCTTCGGCGGGCTCATGTCTTCGACTGCCTTGACCTTCTCTCAGTTAGCCTCAATGCCCCTGTGGGATACGAGGAAGCACAGGAGCTTGCCCAAGGGGACTCCAAACACACACTTCTCCGGGTTGAGCCACAGGTCCACTTCGTTGAGGCTCGCGAAGGTTTCTTCCAAGTCCTGTATCAGGGTTTTCGCCTCCCGAGACTTCACCACAATGTCATCAACATAATCTTCAGCGTTCCTCCCGAGCTGTCGTCCCAGAGCGATGTGCATTAATCGCTGGAAGGTCGCGCCTGCATTGCGCAACCCAAACGGCATGCAGGTATAGCCGTACACCCCACACGGGGTTAGGAAGGCTGTTTTCTCCATGTCCTCCACCGCCATCTTGATCTGATGATAACCCGAGAAGGCATCCGGGAAGCACAGTAGGTCACACTCAGTGGTAGAGTCGACAATCTGGTCGATGTGAGGGAGCGGGAATGGATCCTGTGGGCAGGCTTTGTTTAGGTTGGTGAAGTCGACACACATGCGTTCCCTTCCTCCCTTTTTTGGCACGACAACAGGGTTGTCCAGCCAATCAGGGTAGCGGACCTCGCGAATGACCCCTGCTGCTTCTAACTTGCGGGTCTCTTGGATGATGAGGCCTGCTTTTCAGTGGACTGCCACCTTGCCTTATGCTTCACAGGGCGCATGTTGGGGCACACATTGAGATGGTGCTCAATTACATCCCTCGGGACTCCCGCTAGCTGATTAGGCTCCCATGCAAACACCTTCCTACTCGTGCGCAGGAAACTGACCAGGGCCAGGGCCTCCTCCTGTTCAGGCTCAAGGTTGGTGCCTATGGTGAAGGTAGCACCGGCGGACTCATCCTCGTCGACCGTTACCTGCTTGGTCTCTACCTTGTCTTGGCTGAATTGCTGCTTCTTTTGTGGCTGGCGCATCCCTCTTGGGCTCGAGGGTGACTGAGCTGGCGGGCTGCGCCACTGCGGCAGTCTTGAAAGCAAGCTTGAGCGCTTGCAATGCATCCCCGGTGTCTCCGGACATGGTAAGGACGCCGTTGCTCCCGGGCATCTTCATGAGGTCTTACGTCGGGTGAGTCACGTCCATGAACCGGGCCAGGGCTGGGTAGCCAAGGATGGCGTTGTACGGGAGACCGATGGGGGCAATGTCGAAGTCGATCAGCTCCGTGCAGAAGTTATCGTAGGCGCCGAAGGTCACCGGGAGGCGGATCTGTCCCAGGGAGCCGATGGAACCGCCTCTGACACCCGAGAAGGGCCTGCTGGGCTGAAGCCGCCCTGGCGGCACGTGGAGGAGGCTGAAGGCTTCCACCGAGAGCACGCTAAGGCCAGCACCGCTGTCAATGAGGGTCCTGGTGACGGCCACCTGGCAGATGGTGGGGGTGCACAACATCGGGAGTGCGCCCGAGTATGCTGGGTTGGAGGGGTGATCATCCGAGCTGAAGGTCAGATCGGCCTTGGGCGCCACCCAGCCCGGGGGGGGGGGTTTCTTGGCGCTTGGAGGCGGAGCCGATCTGGCGGGTGAACGGCTTGACGTGGCAGTTTGAGGGTGGTGCGTGTGAGCCACCCAGGAGAGCCGCGACGACCGGGGGCACTGGCGTGGCGTAACGGGCAAGGAAAAGGTCACGCAGTTCCCCCTAGGAGGTCACAGAACCCGCTGGTAGGTGGAACAGCCACATGCGAGCAACGCTGGCGAGGGCCATGAGAAACCAGTTGGCCATCACCCCATCCTCGCCCCCCGCCTTGAGGACGGCTTCGTCGTACGCTAGGAGGAAAACCAGCGGGTCCGTCGCGCCGTTGTAGCGCAGCGGCATCTCTGGCTTGAACTTGCGTGGCCACTGCACCTGCCACAAGGCGGGGGCCAAGGCTCAGAGCCCCCTGGCCCCAGCACTAGCATCGGCTGCGGGAGCGTGCAGCATGTTGTCCACCATGTGGGCGAAACGCGATGTCGGCGGAGAACGGGCCGGCAGAAGGGAGAGCTTCGGTGCACCCCTACCTGGCGCGCCAAATGTCAGATTTTGGGTTCCGACAGACCCTTAAGGTTCGAACTCTAGGGTGCGCATGGAGATCGCTCCTCTACCAACTCACGTCTCGTCGCCTCGTAGAGGATCTAGGCTACACGAAGAACAACACAAGGGACGCAATGTTTATACTGGTTCAGGCCACCATTGTGGTGTAATACCCTACTCCAGTGTGTGGTGTGTGGATTGCCTCAGGGGCTGATGATGAACAATACAAAGGAAGGACAGCCTCGCGAGGGGAGGAGTTCTTGTGTTGGTGTGGGTGGTTCTGGCTAAGGTTCGATTGGTCGATCAGTCCATCCCCTGCCTCGAGAATGGCTAGTCCTATTTATAGAGCGAGGCCCTGGTCCTCTTCCCAAATATTGAGCGGGAAGGGCGCCAACAATTGGCCATTTTGAAGGGGAACATCTAGTACACTTATCCTGACTAAAGTTGGTCTTTGCCTGCCAAAGGCTCTGATGATGACATCGTCCTGGGCTCCACGATGACCTCCATCCTGCCGTTTTGCTGGTCTTGGTCTTGTTGCACTGAAATGGTAGCCTTTGCTTGATACCTTGGTCTGCGCTTGCCCCCTTTGCACCAAAGGGGAAACAAGGACACTGCGCAGGCCGGCGCCCGCCTGGCGCCCGCCTGGCTTCGGTCGTCATGGCTTGCATCACGGGCACCTCGTGAGGTACCCCGCCTTGATTTCTCCGCCTCCTCGCGAGCCAGCCGGACGAGGCTGCGCCTAAGGAAGCTTCATGTCGTCCGCCCCGCGAGGCTTGGCCCCTTGCGAGGGTCTTGAGCTTGTGTTGACGAAGATGGGCCGTACTGGGCCACTCCTTGAGCCATGCTGCAGGCCGCAGGAAGGCAAGTCTAGGTACCCCCGTTCCCAAAACACCGACACAGCTGGATAGTGATTTGACCTACGAGGAGAAACCTGTGAAGATTCTCGAGTTTGCCAGCCGAGTCACATGCAGCAAGGTTATCAAGTTTTGCAAAGTTCAGTGGAGCCACCATACCGAGGAGGAAGCCACCTGGGAACGAGAGGAAGACCTACGGAAGGACCACACACACCTATTTTCTTGCCAACCCGAATCTCGAGGGTGAGATTCATCTTAAGGGGGCAGGTTTGTAACACCCCAAATTTCCAATTTGGAATGTTATACATAGAGCATCATTGCATATCATATTTTTATTGCATTTTGGTTGATCCTGGAAATTCTAAGCAACTCAAGGACCCACGGAGAGAGTTGGGGATTTCGTTATTTTCATATTTGAGTTTTTTTCAAATATTGAAAGGAGGATCATTTTGGTTTTAATCATTTTTGTCTTCGAAATATTTCCAGTGTTAAAATAAAAGAGAGGACATAAAATGACTTCTCCAAAATAAAAGAAATATTGGAGGAAAAATGTTAAAATCAAATAAGTATTTTATTTGGACTTTTATTGCTATTTTATTTGAATTAGGCAAAAAATGCATTTTCAAAAATTGCATTAGTGGCCCAAATAAATGTTCACTTTGTCCGCAATATTATTAGAGGACCGTGAAAATTTATTTTAGGATTTTTAGACTTCGTTTAGTATTTCTTTTGTTTGTTTTTCCGCGTCAATTTATTTAAAAAAAAGTGCACCGACCTAACAGGCCGTGCCCAACCGGGACACCGCCTGGTCGGCCTTTAAAGCGCGAGGCCCGAGGACCGACTGCCCTGCCAGCCCCAGCCGAACTCTAGCGTCGGTGCCTCCCCGTCGCGCCGCCGCCGTCGCCACCGATTCCGCTGCATCGCGCCGCCGCCGCCGACCCCGCCGCTCCGCCGGCATAGCCACCCACCGCTGCAGTCATTGCCACCGTCGACCTCGCCGAGGTAGCCACCACCGCCGTCCCAATTTTTCTCGGAAAACCGATCGTTTTTTGAAAACCCTAGATCTAGTTTTTTTAGATCAGTTCGGTTTTTTTCCGGTTTAGCTAAATAGCGGACGTACGTCCGTACGTTCGTTTTAACGAACGTTGTTCGTCAGTTAGTCATAGACAACAAACGTTCGTTCGTTAGCCTGTTCGTATCGTTTTGTTTTTCCAGGGCTTTTCCGTGATTATTTTCGATCGTGATTTCTGCCCTGATCTTCGATCTAGTATAACTTTTCGCTCGTTTATCCGAATTAGATGAAACAAGCACCTAAATCTTTGTCTAGAAGCCCTCTTTATGTTTAACCAACTTAAACAAGATTTTGGTACTGTAAAATTTGACTTTAGTCCAGATTAGTAAACGATTCTTGTTTCTTTCATAGTTTGAGTTTCATTGCTCCGTTTGTTTTGATTCTTTTTGCAAACTGGAGTTCTTCAGTTGAACTTTCTGGTTAGATCTTTTATTTGAGTTTTACCCGTGCTTCTTGTTTGATTGCTCATGTATGTTATTGTTTGTTTGCGATAGAATACCCGGAGTGTGAAGCATGCTACTACGAGTCCCTAGGTTTTGCAGATCGTCAGCAAGACAAGTAACACTTTTATCATATCCCTTTATTACCCAGTTTTTGTGCATTAGTTACAATCCTCAAACATTGCATGGTTAGGATCTGTTTAATATGTGGGTTTGGAAGTAGATGATGAGGTAGAACCTATTTCCTCTTTATTATCAAACCTTTGGGAGTTACTTCTACGTTATGCTCAGGATTGCTATGCTATGCTCGTAGACGTGGTTTGGGTGAGTGTATCCACGACAGATGTGAGTATTTTTAATTAATGGTTAACTTAAGGTGGCTACTTAAATACACATCTAGGTGGATTGGTTGAGGCACCCTGGAGTACCCAGTGGTTGTCAGGGCACGTGGAGAATCCAGTGTTGTCCTAGGATATCCCGGAGTACCCGTGTGATCATCCTAGGGTTCGCCACCCAGGCTCAAAGGGATCATAAGATTATTCATGCTAGAAACTTCCGTGTGCAGCCACAAGCCATTATGGGCTATGGCTTAGTTGAGTATGTTGCGTGATCTCTTGAAGAGGTATACTAGCAGATGTAGGTGGTACTGTCTACCCGGAGTAGAGAGTTAATGCTTCAGAAAGACTTTGTCTCAATCCTCCGATCATAGATGCGGTCGAGTCTTGTGGGGAAAAGTGTGCAAACCTCTGCAGAGTGTACAAACTAATCATGGTTACCCGTGTCCCCGGTTATGGACATATAGAGTATCTGGTTCTTGGATTATCATGTTGATCTCATCACTCTAAATTAATTTTGTTGGCTAAATGATGATGTTTAATTGGGATTGAGTTGGAGGAACCTTCTCAATGTTTAACAACCACCATGATAGTTAAATAAAATTTATTCCTTTGATGTAGGGAAAATTGGCTTTATGCAAAACCGTAACCATAGAGCTTTCCACCAGCCATATATGCATGTAGTGATAGCATTTATCTATTCATTACTCTATGTGTTACATTGCCAGCATATTCCATGTGCTGACCCGTTTCTGGCTGCAACATATCATGTTGCATACTTTTTAGATGACAAGTAAGGTGCCATAGGTCGTTGTCGTTCACTCACCTATGCCGTTGGAGTTTGATGGACTCACTTTATCTTCCAAGCCTTCCGATGTTATCATATTTAGATGGCCTAAAGCCATATTATTGTAATAAGTTCTCTTTTCGAGACATTCGATGTAATAAGTGTGTGATTGAAACTCTGTTATAAATCCTCAAGTACTGTGCGTGTCAGCATTACTGATCCAGGGATGACACTGATGCAAAGAGACTAGACTGTTTGAGGTCTGGTCGCTACAAGATGATATCAGAGCACACATTGATTGTAGGACACGACCACTAAGATAAACCATAGGTCACTCTTCTCTACTCATTTTTTACTCCTCTCCCTTTTCTACTCTATAGGATGGTAGACTCAAGGAACAAGTTTACACAACCGGATGAAGATACACCTTTTGGACGACACTTGAAGGAAGTTACTAGGTGAGGGAGTCTTGGATTAGGGAGTCCTCGGATAGTCGGGCTATATACATTGGCCGGACTGTTGGACTATGTAGATACAAGATAGAAGACTTCGTCCCGTGTCCGGGTGGGACTCTCCTTGGCGTGGAAGGCAAGCTTGGCAATTCGGATATGTAGATTCCCTTCTCTGTAACCGACTCTGTGTAACCCTAGCCCCCTCCAATGTCTATATAAACCGGAGGGTTTAGTCCGTAGCACAAGAACAATCATAATGATAGGCTAGCTTCTATGGGTTAGCCTCTAAGAACTCGTGATAGATCAACTCTTGTAATACTCATATCATCAAGATCAATCAAGTAGGAAGTAGGATATTACATCCATAGAGAGGGCCCGAACCTGGGTAAACATCGTGTCCCCCGCCTCCTGTTACCATTAGCCTTAGACGCACAGTTCGGGACCCCCTACCTGAGATCCGCCGGTTTTGACACCGACATTGGTGCTTTCATTGAGAGTTCCACTGTGTCGTCACCATAGGGCTTGATGGCTCCTTCAATCATCTACAACGATGCGGTCCAGGATGAGATTTTCCTAACCGGACAGATCCTCGTATTCGGCGGCTTCGCACTGTGGGCCAACTTGCTTGGCCATCTGGAGCAGATCGACATCTATGCCCCTGACCATCAGGTCAGGTTTGGAAGCCTGAACTACGCCGCCGACATCCGCGGAGACTTGATCTTCGACAGATTCAAACCCATGACAGATGCACCCTACAACCACAATCAGCATGACCTAGATCTTCCATCAGACTGTGTTCAGGAGACAGCACGTGTAGCTGCCCTGGCCTTAGATCCAGTGCAAATCATGCCATCCGAGGATGGGAGTATGGACCCCGTCGCGAAAGCCGCACACTCAACGGCCCTAGAGCCGAACACAGATTCAACCTCCAACAAGGTCTGTATCATCGGACCCTCGGACTTGTCTCCGCCCATTGGTTCCGAACCGCATGTATCCGCGCCTGTCGGATCTGACTGGGCGCCGATCTTGGAGTTCATCTCCACAGACATCTTTCAACACTCGCCCCTCAGCGACATGTTAAACTCATTAAAATATCTCTCCTTGTTAGGTGACTCTTGGCCGAACTATGCCCGGCTTGGGTGGGAAGCGGACGACGAAGAAATTCGTTACCCACCCACCACCCACTTAATAGCCACTGTCGAAGACCTTACCGACATGCTTGACTTCTACTCCGAAGACATCGACGGTATGGACGACGATGCCGGAGAAGAACAGGAACCACCGCTCATTGGGCGCTGAACAACCACCTCATCGTATGACATATATATGGTGGACACACCCAAAGAAAACAATGGTGAGGACCAAAAGGATGCAGTGGAGGATAATCCTCCTGAGAAGCAGCCCAAGCACCAACGTCAGCGGCGCCACTCTAGACCACGCCATGGTAAAAACAGCTACCGGCACAAGAGACAATAGCACTCCGGATGATGCCGAAGATGAAAACGACCCATCCCAGCCAAGCTTCGAACAAGCCGGACGGGAGGACAGGCAAGCCAGCCCTGATGAACAGGCCATGGATGAAGACTTGGAGGATGATAATTACATGCCTCCCTCTGAAGATGTGGTGAGCCTCGGCGACGAAGAATTTGTCGTGCCTGAGGATCCCGTCGAGCAGGAGCGCTTGAAGCACCGAGTTATAGCCACTGCAAAGAGCCTAAAAAAAGCAGCAGCAGCTTCAAGCTGATCAAGATCTGCTCACTGATAGATGGACTGAGGTCCTAGCAGCCGAGGAATATGGACTCGAGCGCCCAACCAAAAGCTACCCGAGGCACAGGTTGCTACCTCAATTCGAGGACGAGGCACTAGAGCCCATACTACCAGCACATGATGCGGCTGACGGACCACCACGTGGCCGAGATAACCCGGCGTATCAGTCCGAACACCAGCCCGCACCCCATCGCCGAACAAATAGAAACATAAAGGCTCGGGGATACACATATGGCATGCGATATGAATTGGAAAGCAAAGCAGGACAGTCCAGATCGATATACGGATCGCGGGGGCGCACCCCAATGCACGACGATGACCGTCACGCCGGATATACTAAATACAGATCTGTCCGAGCCGAATATAGCAGACCAGTTCCATCCGAACTGCGTCACGAGGTAGCCCAACATAGAGGCGCCGCACACCCCCTATGCTTCACAGACGAAGTAATGGAACATGAATTCCCAGAAGGGTTTAAACCCATGAACATCGAACCATATGATGGGACAACAGATCTCGCGGTATGGATTGAAGACTTCCTTCTCCACATTCACATTGCCCGCGGCGATGATCTCCATGCCATCAAGTATCTCCCGCTAAAACTCAAGGGACCAGCTCGGCACTAGTTGAATAGTCTGCCCGAAAACTCCATTGGCAGTTGGGAGAACCTGGAAGACGCATTACTTGACAACTTTCAGGGCACTTATGTCCGACCACCAGATGTTGATGACCTAAGTCATATAACCCAACAGCCCGGAGAGCCAGCCAGGAAATTCTGGACTCAGTTCTTAACTGAAAAGAACCAAATCATCGACTGTTCCGGATGCCAAATCCCTAGCAGCCTTCAAGCATAACATCCATGACGAGTGGCTCGCTCGACACCTCGGACAAGAGAAGCCAAAGTCCATGGCAGCTCTGACGACGCTCATGACCCGCTTCTGTGCGGGCGAGGACAGCCGGCTAGCTCGTAGCAACAACACCTCAAGTAAACCTAGAACTTCTAAATCCAAATATGACAACGGCAAGCCCCGACGCAGCAAACACAAGCGTCAAAACAATGGCGATAGCGCCGAAGACATAGCTGTCAACGTCGTATTCAGCGACTCTAAGACCCGTCAAAGGAAGAAACAATTCAAAAGAAACAATCCAGGCACATCCAGTCTGGACTGCATACTCGACCGTCCATGTCAAATTCATAGCACCCCAGATACACCAGCTAATCATACCAACATAGAATGCTTGGTCTTCAAATAGGCAGACAAGTCAAATACCAAAAGCAAGGAGAAGGGGTCGCAAAGCGATGATGATGATGAGGAACCCCGTCCATCAAAGACGGGAGGGCAAAATAAGCTTCCCCTGCAAATCAAAACGGTGAATATGATATACGCCACCCATATTCCCAAGAGGGAGCGGAGGCACGCACTTAGGGACGTCTACGCGATAGAGCAGTCGCCCCAAAATACAACCCATGGTCGTCCGGCTCGATCACCTTCGATCGCAAGGATCATCCGACCAATATCCATCATGGCAGTTCACCCGCACTAGTCCTCGACCCAATAATTGACGGATTCCACCTCACACGAGTCCTTATGGACGGAGGCAGCAGCCTGAACCTGCTCTATCAGGATATAGTACGCAAGATGGATAACGATCCCTCAAGGATCAAACCCACTAAAACCACCTTTAAAGGTGTCATACCAGGTGTTGAGGCCCGCTGTATAGGCTCCATCACTCTGGAAGTGGTCTTCGGACCGCCGGATAATTTCCGCAACGAAGAGTTAATCTTTGATATCGTCCCTTTTCGCAGCAGCTATCACACACTGCTTGGACGAACCGCATTTGCTTGATTCAACGCGGTGCCACATTACGATTATCTTAAGCTCAAGATGCCCGGTCCACATGGCGTCATAAAAGTCAATGGAAACACTGAACGCTCCCTCCGTACCGAAGAGCACACTGTTGCCCTAGCAGCAAAAGCGCAAAGCGGCCCCTTTCAATTGAACCTTCATTCGACGGCCAGGCTCCCGGACACTGTCAAAAGAGTCCAAACTACCCCATGGCAGGATAGCCCAGCTCGTCAAGAGCTCAATTAACCACTTCGGCAATAGACGGAGGCACGGCTAGGTTATGTCCCACAATGCGGCTTAACCGCTCCGGGACACACAAACATTTTTTGCATTTTCTTTTCAGGTCCACTTTTGTCTAGGCCATCACTAGCGACCTGGTGACCGGACCTATGAAAGGACGAGCATACCAAGGAGGGAAACAGCTCGAATGATGTAGGACCTTGAAGTATGTCTAGAGGGGGGGGGTGATTAGACTACTTGACCAATTAAAAACTTAACCTTTTCCTAATTTTAGAGTTTGGCAGATTTTAGCTATCTTAGGACAAGTCAAGCAATCATCACACAATTCAAGAAAGCATGCAAAGAGTATATAGGCAGCGGAAATTAAAGCATGCAACTTGCAAGAAAGTAAAGGGAAGGGTTTGGAGGATTCAAACGCAATTGGAGACATGGATGTTTTTGGCGTGGTTCCGATAGGTGGTGCTATCGTACATCCACGTTGATGGAGACTTCAACCCACGAAGGGTAACGGTTGTGCGAGTCCACGAAGGGCTCCACCCACGAAGGGTCCACGAAGAAGCAACCTTGTCTATCCCACCATGGCCGTCGCCCACGAAGGACTTGCCTCACTAGCGGTAGATCTTCACGAAGTAGGCGATCTCCTTGCCCTTACAAACTCCTTGGTTCAACTCCACAATCTTGTCGGAGGCTCCCAAGTGACACCTAGCCAATCTAGGAGACACCACTCTCCAAGAAGTAACAAATGGTGCATTGATGACGAACTCCTTGCTCTTGTGCTTCAAATGATAGTCTCCCCAACACTCAACTCTCTCTCATATGATTTGGATCTGGCGGAAAGAGGATTTGAGTGGAAAGCAACTTGGGAAGGCTAGAGATCAAGATTCATATGGTAGGAATGGAATATCTTGGCCTCAACACATGAGTAGGTGGTTCTCTCTCAAAAATGGTAAGTTGGAAGTGTAGGTTTAGTCTGATGGCTCTCTCCACGAATGAAGAGGAGGTGGAGGGGTATATATAGCCTCCACATAAAATCAAACCGTTACACACAATTTACCAAACTCGGTGGAACCGATTCAATAGACTCGGTTGGACTGATTTAGTAAACCTAGTGACCGTTAGTGATTTTCGGTGGGACTGACATGCAAGTCGGTGAGACCGATTCGATTAGGGTTAGGGCATAACGTAATCTCGGTAAGACCGATTACACAAACTCGATAAGACCGATTTTGGTAATAAGCTTTCCAGAGAGTTGGTCAGGTAAACTCGGTGGGACCGATTTTCTCTTTTCGGTGAGACCGAAATGTTACAAAAGGGAAACAGAGAGTTTACATTGCAATCTCGGTGGGACCGATCTCTCACTTCGGTTAGACCGAAATGTTACGAAGGGAAATAGAGAGATTACAATCCCATCTCGGTGAGACCGAGATCCCTATCGGTAGGACCGATTTGCTTAGGGTTTGTGGCAGTGGCTATGACATTTGGAATCGATGACGCCGGATTGGAAGAATCGGTGTGACCGATTTTGGCTTTGGGTTTAGGTCATTTGTGGATGTGGGAAAGTAGCTGAGGGTTTTGGAGCATATCACAAAGCACATGAAGCAAGAGGCTCATTAAGCAACACCTCATTCCTTCTTGATAGTATTGGCTTTTCCTATAGACTCAATGTGATCTTGGATCACTAAAATATAAAATGAAGAGTCTTGAGCCTTTGAGCTTGAGCCAATCCTTTGTCCTTAGTATTTTTAGGGATCCACTTTCATCATCCATGCCATGCCATTCATTGAGCTTTCCTGAAATAATAGTCTTGGAATAGCATTAGCTCAATGAGCTATATGTTGTTATGAATTACCAAAACCACTTAGGGATAGTTGCACTTTCAATCTCCCCCTTTTTGGTAATTGATGACAACATATAGATCAAAGCTTCGACAAAAGATAATAAGAATAAAAACATCGTCGCTTTGAGAAGTATGTGATAAGCAAGAGCTCCCCCTAAATTTGTGCATAGTTTAAAATTTGCTTTGTACTGCAAATGCACAAGGAATTAGGCTCATGGGTTACTCTTCCATGTCAGATACATCTTGGTGGAGCACTCAAAATGATAAGTATTGAATACATGCACTCATCACCAAGCAAAGTGAATGATCACATAAGATAGATAGGATAATATCATCAAACATGCATAAGTGTAGCTTATGATCAAACACATGATCATCAATGTCTCACAAGCATAGTATCTCAACCAATCAAAAAGCAAACAAGTTTAAACCAACAAAGCAAGAGAGAACAAAAGCAACACTCTCTCTCTCGAAGCCTATGATCTATACATTTTTCTCCTCCTTTGGCAACAAGTTACCAAAAAGTTCATGGAAAATGCATAGTGCTATCGACTCTCAGGCTTGATCTTCAGTTGGTGGTGTTCGGATAACTCCAAGGATGAATGCTTCAGTTGATGTAGAGTGTGCTGGAGTTGATGCTGAAGCTGGTTGCACTGGAGCTGAAGGGGCAGTAGCTGCTGCTAAAGATGTTGCTCTAGTGTCTTGCACTGGCACAACAGCTGACCTCTGAGCTCTAGGCACTCTGGCAAAGACATTTGTGGTTGTCTTGCCCTTCCTCTCCTGCATGTCATCCTACAGTTGCTCCACAACTGACTGTATCTCAGTTACTTTGACATCTAGATCATAGAATTTTTGTTCCATGATTCTTTCCAAGCTCTCCTGGTTTTGAGTTAAGGTGGCCAACCCCTTCTCAATCCTCAGTGATGATGCTATCAAGTAACCAAGCTGCTCCTGCTTGTTTTTCAAGAAATACTCAGATGCCTCCTCTTGAGTTGGCATCTTGGTAGCCTTCTCCTTCCTTGCCTTCTCCTTCTTCTCTTGATCTTGAACTGATGATGGATCATCATCATTCATGACAACCTCATTGTCTTCAAAGTCTGGATAGAGTGGAAAATGTTCCCTATCCAATAGATATTTGCCAGTTCCCATCTTTGAGTTGATCAATTCCTGAATCTGAGGGGCATATCCACAGCTCCTCTTATGATCTGCTGCAGTCCTCTTAATGGTTTCAACTATAAGGCTCATGTCTTTGAATTTCTATGGCACATCAAATAAATGCAACATATTGATGGCATGCGCTCTGATCATGTTGTGGTCACTTGACTTGGGCAATAGAGTGTGCCTCAGAATCCAATTGATAGTAGGCAGCCCTGACAATAGAAAATGGACTGATCCAAAAGTGAAAGTCTCTAGGGCTTTGTCTGGGATCTCCTTGTACATGTGTGCCATGGTATTATGTCTCATTTTCTTCTTGGCATATACATCCAGATCATCATCATTTTCCTTTGGGGCATTTATCAGTTTTGCCCATTCTTCTACAGTGGATTGGTACCTTGTACCTTCAGACATCCAAGCAATTCTTCCATCTGGGTAAAAATGTGGGAGTAGAATTGCATGATAAGTTCATCATTCCAGTTTGTGAGCTTTTGCCCAACAAAATCTGCAACTCCACAAGCAACAAAGCTGTCTTTCACTCCAGGATAGTGCTCTTCATTCTCCTTCATGTAGGTCCAGTCGACCCACCTCATATCACAAACTATGGGCTTCTTGTCCAATAAGATTGTCTCATAGAAGTCCTGTTGTTCCTTTGTATGGAACTTGTAATCAACAACAGTTCTTCTCCTTGTGGCATATGGGTCTGCCATCCTCCATAGCCTCAATACTGAGTCTTTTTTGATGTTCATGTCCTCAGCCACAGGATGGGCATCATTGTGATCTGGTATCTTTGGCTTGAGCTTCCTTAGAACCTGTCCTTCTTCATCTTCCTCCTCAGCAACCTCAGGCACTGGGGCCTTGTTCTTCTCAGCAGCTGGAATACTCCTGGTATTCCTCTTTGGTGCAGACTTGGCCTTGGGGGCAGCTTTGGGTGCTTCCTTGGGCTTAGATGTTGCAGCCCCAGATTTAATAGCATCACCCATAAGCTTTGGTGCCTTTGGTGCTGGTGCAGAAAGCTCTTCCTCTTCCATCATGGAAGGTTTCCCAACAACTCTGGCCATGGTCTTCTTGACCCTTTCCTTCCTCTTCTTGCTTTCAGCAGCTGGCTCTTTGGGATCAGGATTTTCAGGCAGTTGAGTTGATGCTCTGGCCTTGGGCATTGGTTGTCTTCCTGCAGGCCTTTTAATATTCATGACTGGCTTTATATCCTTTGCTGAGCCATATTCCTTCTTGAGCACCACTTTCTTGGAAGTAGATTCATCTTCTTCAGCTTTGTAGTCCTCATCTTCTGAGTCTGAGGATCTCTTTCTCCTTTGCCTGGTTGCAGCCTTAGGCAGGTTGCTAGGAGTGCTTCTGCCCCATTCATCTGAAGTGCTGGAGGGACTAGTGCCCTCACTCAAGTGAATCTGCTCTGCTGAACTGTTCTGGCTGTCACTTTGGACTGACATGCTGCAAAAGCTGACTGCTGACCCTATGAAGAGTTATAGATGAGACAGAGTGGATGAGCATCACAAAATGTAGAGATTTTTCAAGAGAATGATTCAAAAATTCAGTTTTAGTTTTCCACAGAAAGCATTTCGGATCAACTGATTTTCAAACTCGGTGATACCGAAGCAGTTTTTTGAACCTAAACTGATGAACTCGGTTGGACCGAGTCACAGTTCGGTGGCACCAAGACTGCTAGGGTTTCACAGAATCCTAAAATCGGTCGCACCGATTAGTAATTCTCGGTCAGACCAGGAGTCACTTGTGCAATGGCACATGCCAAATTGGTGAGACCGAGTTTTTCAACTTGGTGGGTCCGAGACGGTTTCGGCGGCAACCTAACCCTAAAAATTTGAGTCTAATCTACTTTACGGACTACTTTGGCTGGATAGGATTGTTTCAATCATGGCAAGAATCAATAAGAGTACAATGTGCTAGGAATCAGATGTGGATAGCACAAAGATCGAGTCCATACCCTAGTGCAGCAATGAACTCGCTACGGCGGCAACGGTGGGGTTGAATTCCGTTGACGGCGGCGGAGAACAGCGACAGGAGGTGGCTGGCGACGAGGAGACGATCCGGAGACCTTCGATGGCAGAGCGAGCTATTGCGCGGGCGAAGGGGTTCGAAGAAATTTCCAAAATTTTGCCCGTGTCTATATATATAGCCCGACCCTGTCGGTGTAACCGAGTGGAACAACTCGGTGGCACCGAGATGCATAACTGTGTTCAGTTACAGCAACTCGGTGTGACCGAAAAGTTCAAATCGGTTGCACCGAGATGGAAAACTCAGATCAACTTAATGATCTCGGTAGGACCGAAATGGAGGAATCGGTCAGACTGAGAATCACAAAGAGGTTTTGGAAGTTTAAGTCTATGATGAATCGGGGACTCCGAGTGCTCCTCACAAAGAGTGGTTCGAACCTAACTTGATCAAATTTTGTGATGTAGAATGAATAGAGTTTGAGACGAGAAAAGCATAGATAGCTAGAGAGGGTTATTAGGCATTCTTGTCCATCCACTTGGCCAAAAGAAGAAAGAACCAAACAATCAAAACAACAAGTGGATGTCCTTGAATGAGTAAAATATGCACCAACATGCTCACACAATAAAATGGCAAATGAAATATGTGGCAAAGCATGCACAACCAATTCTAGCATCTATCAAACAATTGGCGATGACTAGGTCATCTATATATGAGTATATTGACTTAGGAGTCAAATGAGAACATTTGATCATAGGTCATACTTATCGTTTAAGCTCAAGTGGGGTTACCACCTTTACATAATGCATTTATGTGTTCACACCATTAGAGTTGCTTTGACTCAATTTTTGAGTTAAGCTCCCCCTAGATGTGAGATTCCCCCTTTAGAGGGATGAACTAACCTTGGGTTTTGTCGATGATGACTTCATGTAGGATTTGAAGATGTGGATGCTCAATGTTGAAGTAGATCATTTGGAGCAATCCTTTGGAGTGAGTTGCACTTTCAACTTGCCTACATGGGTTAGTCCCACAAGGAACAAACAAGAATATCCATAGACATAGAGTGATGCACACACAAGATGATGTCCATGAAACCATTAGGTTACCTTGTCCCTTGCCTTACCAACATGAGGGTTTGTGACTCCTTGAACTAGTGCAAGATGTGGAAGTTGATTGCACTTGTCCTTGCCATAAAGATCTCAGTGAAGAATGTTGGCGGAGTCACCCTCAAGAACTCTCTAGTTCTTCTTCGGGATCCACATCATCTTGATGGGAATCCTTGGAGTTGTAGTTGTACTTGATGAAGTAGAACTTGACGTAGTCTTGGGAATCCACTTGACCGAGACCTTAGGTGCTTCTTAAAATGCATCAATCTCTTCTTGAAGCTTATCCTTGCCTTTGTTCTTGTGGTCTTGTGGAGGAAGACATCTTGAGCTTGTGTTCCCTTGAAGGAAGTAGGACCATACTTCTCTTGTTGAGGAACAAACTTCGTCTTGGGGTATTGATCTTCTTCCCACTCAACTCCATTGGCATTCAACTTCCGTTCAAAACCAACACCTTGATTCTTCCGGTGTCTTCCTTGCTTGCGTACAATTTCCTCGAATTGCTTACTCCCGGCAAGGCTCTTGTAAACACCGTTCTCTATAATTCCCTTCAATAAGCTATTTTCTTGCTCAAGTGTAACTTGGCTAAGAGAATCATTAGTGGAATCAAGAGAACTACTAGAAGCAACAATATTGGATTTAACATTATTATTGTTACTACTAGAGGAAGTATCTTTCTTGTACTTGTTACCAGACTTGACTTGAGGCATGTAAGTAGATAAGAGTAAACGCTTGGCAATGTAAGAAGAACTTTTCTTATGGAGATCATCATTGATTGCCTTCAAGAACTCATGCTCTTGCTCAAGATTGGGCTTTTCAAAGCGTAACTTCTCATGAGCCCTTAAAAGTTCTCGATGATCTTCGAAGATAGTTTCATGAGCCAACTTTAGAGTGTTTAGTTCTTTAGTTAGAAGCTCAATTTTCTCCTTATCATTGTCATTCATTTGATTAGCATGATTAATTGACGTTTCATCATAGTATTCATCACTAGAGTTGTCAACAAGTAAATCATCATCCACAAGCAAGTCATCTTCATCACTATTGAAATCAACATACTCAGGATGTGTTACCTTTGGACCTTTGTCCATGAAGCATCTTCCAATTCCTTCATTTGGTGAATCAAATATGTCACAGGAGTTGGTTGACACAAGTGCTAGACCGGCAACACCTTCTTCTTGAGTATGTTCGGAGTCGGAGTGATAGCTTCTCTCGGAGTGATTGTCGGAGTCGAAGCCAGATACCTATTCACCAACATGAGCTTGATGTCTTCGTTTTGTGTAGCTCCTTGATGACTTGTCCTTCCTTTCCGAATCCTTGTTTGTCCGTGAGGGTCTTCGTTCATAACGATCATCTCTACTCCTCCTCTCTCTTGGTGGTGATTCTTCTCTTTTGCTTCTTTTTTTTGGAGAATCTTCTCTTCTTTTGTAGGGTGCCGTACACTCATTGGAGTAGTGTCCAGGCCTTCCACAATTGTAGCAATTGCGCTCTCGACTAGAAGATCTTTTGTCATGATAAGACCTTGACTTGGAGCTTCTTTCTTTGCTTCTACTATTGTAGAATTTGTTGAAGTTCTTCACCATTAAGCTCAATTCTTCATTGAAGGTTTCTTTCTCACTTGATGATGTGGGGGCTTCACTTGAGGCTTTGTAAGCACTACTTGACTTGTTGTGAAGTTCCTCCTTATCCTTGAGAGACATACCTTCAGACATCCAAACAATTCTTCCATCTGGGTAAAAATCTATTGTGGAGTAGAATTGCATGATAAGTTCATCATTCCAGTTTGTGAGCTTTTGCCGAACCAAATCTGCAACTCCACAAGCAACAAAGTTGTCTTGCACTCCAGGATAGTGCTCTTCATTCTCCTTCATGTAGGTCCAGTTGACCTACCTCATATCACAAACTATGGGCTTCTTGTCCAATAAGATTGTCACATAGAAGTCATGTTGTTCCTTTGTATGGAACCTGTAATCAACAACAGTTCTTCTCCTTGTGGCATATGGATCTGTCATCCTCCATAGCCTCAATCCTGAGTCTTTCTGATGTTCATGTCCTTAGCCACAGGATGGGCATCATTGTGATCTGGTATCTTTAGATTGAGCTTCCTTAGAACCTGTCCTTCTTCATCTTCCTCCTCAGCAACCTCAGGCACTGGGGCCTTGTTCTTCTCAGCAGCTAGAATACTCCTGGTATTCCTCTTTGGTGCAGACTTGGCCTTGGGGGCAGCTTTGGGTGCTTCCTTGGGCTTAGATGTTGCAGCCCCAGATTTAATAGCATCACCCATAAGCTTTGGTGCCTTTGGTGCTAGTGCAGAAAGCTCTTCCTCTTCCATCATGGAAGGTTGCCCAACAACTCTGGCCATGGTCTTCTTGACCCTTTCCTTCCTCTTCTTGCTTTCAGCAGCTGGCTCTTTGGGATCAGGATTTTCAGGCAGTTGAGTTGATGCTCTGGCCTTGGGCATTGGTTGTCTTCCTGGAGGCCTTTTAATCTTCATGCCTGGCTTTATATCCTTTGCTGAGCCATATTCCTTCTTGAGCACCACTTTCTTGGAAGTAGCTTCATCTTCTTCAGCTTTGTAGTTCTCATCTTCTGAGTCTGAGGTTCTCTTTCTCCTTTGCCTGGTTGCAGCCTTAGGCAGGTTCTAGGAGTGCTTCTGCTCCCTTCATCTGAAGTGCTGGAGGGACTAGTGCCCTCACTCAAGTGAATCCGCTCTGCTGACTTGTTCTGACTGTCACTTTGGTCTGACATGCTGCAAAAGCTGACTGCTGATCCTGTGAAGAGTTATAGATGAGACAGAGTGGATGAGCATCACAAAGTGCAGAGATTTTTCAAGAGAATGATTCAAAAATTCAGTTTTAGTTTTCCACAAAAATTTAGTTTTCCACACAAAATGCAGAGATTTTTCAAGCTGACTGCTGACACTCTGGTACGCCTTAATACGCCAGGGGCTTCGTTGTACCCATCATATGGCAAGAAAGTCCGAACACCTTCACGGTCGGTCGGCACCCCGAACTTATAGCATTATATGCATTGTCTCTGAATCATGTCTTGGGTCAATAGTTGGGTTGCCCGGCTCATGTGCTTGCTACCCTACGTTTCGCTAAATCGGCTAGGGTAGTAAAGGGAGAACTACTACGATTGTGTCCCGGCTCTTCTGGACGAGCACCTCAGTAGAGAAAGCTGAAAACTGACTGTCATGATGCGGCGGGAGCTGGTCAGCTGTTCGAGAGGTTACAAAATCTTTAAGGATTTCTTCCACATTATGTGATAACTAATGCAGCGTGCGATGGATCGGTTTTTCTTTCCCGATCAGGTGCTTATAGAGCCCCTAGATCGGTCTTCCGAACACTAGGGGTTGCGCCTACCTTTTTTGCCAAACTCCTATAGCTAAGTGAGGGTGATAAAGCCTTATAGTCTGATTGCCTGGTTCGTTGCGCTGAACACCTCCTTCAAGGACCCAAAGTTAGGGTAAAGAGTGTTCAGATTTATCCCGAACACCCCCATACTTCCTACGTGGGGGCAAAAGCTGACACTGGCCGACCCTTAGAATTAATATTAAAAAAACGGCCGCACAGGAGGTAAAATTTTCCAAATAATAGGCATTATATTACATAAATGAGCTTGTTCCACATTACAACACATGATAACATGAATGTATTCATGGGAATATAATATCCTTGGCACATTGCTCCGCCACAAGGCGGGATCCTTTCAGGACATTGTCATAATACAACTCAGGCTTGTGGTGCTCCTTCCCCGCAAGTGGTCCTTCGGTCATCAGCTTTACAGCATCCATCTTCGCCCAGTGCACCTTGGCATGGGCGAAGGCCATTCGTGCACCTTCAATACAGACCAACCGCTTGATGGCGTCAAGCCGAGGGCAGGCACTAACGAGCTGCTTCACGAGCCGGAAGTAGCTGCTGGGAATCGCCTCGACGGGCCATAGCCGGATAATCAAATCCTTCATGGCTAGTTTGGCTGCCCTATGCAGCTCGACCAGCTGTTTCAGCTGATCGATAAAGGGTGCTGGATGTTCTGGTGCCAGATATTGCGACCAGAACAACTTCTCCGTAGAGCTCCCTTCTTTGGCTCGGTAGAATTGTGCGACATCAGATATGCTGCGTGGCAGATCCGCAAACACCCCTGAAGAACTCCGAATTCGGGTTAGTAACAGGAATCTTTCCTTAAAATACTTGCTTTGCATAGAAAAAGGATTACCTTCCGCGATCTTTCTGGCCTCCTGGATTTCCTGGAGGGTGCGTTGGGCGTTACCCTGGGCATCGTGTGCAGCTTGACGAGCCTCGGTGAGTTCAGATTCTTGCTCCGTTAAACTCAGCTCCAAGGTCTCGCACTTCCTCACGGCCTCTTGGAGCTCTTGTTGAACTTCAATGACCCTGGCCTCGTGCTTTTGACGTAGGGCCTGCTCTTTGGCCTCCTTCTTCTCGTCCTTGGCCACTGCCCTCTTAAGAGCCTCGACTTTGGTTGTCACTCCTAGAGCACATCAGAATTTTTTTCGTCGCATTCAATCCTTCATTCGTACTGAATACAAACAAGGTTTTTTGCATACCTTGGTTATCCTCCAACTGCTTCTTCACTTGGCCGAGATCCCTTTCGGCCCGCTCCAGACTCTGCCTCAGTCCGGAGACTTCTGCAGTATGAGAGGTGGCAGTCACTAAAGATGCCTGCTTAGACAAAAAAGGAGAGGTATTACATGGTAAGTCTCCTATGAACATACATTTGATCCTCTGTCCGGCTTTTCCTTCCGAACACCGAACACTTTATCAGGGGCTACTATCTATGCTATGACACTCTTTAAAACCTCACCACTTACCTCAAAGCCTGTTATAAGGCTGATGCAGGCTTCAGTCAACCCGCTTTTGGCAGACTGAATCTTCTCAATCACCGGACCCATAATGGCACGGTGTTCTTCGAAGATGGAAGCGTTCTTCAGCGCTGCCGATAAGGTATCCGACACCTCTGGTTGGGCAGAGATTGCCGGTGGAACAGGCGCACCCCCTTCTATTAAAGGGGGTTGCCTGCCTGATTCCAGAGTCGTGTTGGTCTCCGGAACTATGTCCGGCTGGGGGCCGAATTCAAGATAGCCCCCGCCATGAGTGTCCATGGGGGCCTTCTCCCCCATGTGTCCGGCTGCCAAGGTTTGACCCTCTGGCGCCCCCTTGACGGTCTCCCCAGCTCCTCCTTGGCCTGGACCCCTTTGGGACGATACCTCGGTGTCGTCCACGTGTTTGGGGGAGGAGGCCGTCGGGGGAGTCCTGCTGTCCATCACGTCCGAGTCTAGCGAATCCTTCGATGAGGATTGCTCAGCGCGGGACCTGGCCAGGCTGCAAAAGGCGTGACTCAATGCGTTAACGCTATACGATAGTGGGTCTGGATATACGAATGTGTCCAGGTTTTATATACTCATGATTTACCAGGGGCTGGACCCTGGGGTCCCACTCTGGGCTACTGTCGGTGGCGATGGTGGATTCATCTGGAAAGGGGACTTTCCCCTTCTTAGACGATTCGGCCTCCAAGCGTGTGGAGGCCATCCTCTTCTTTCTCCCCCTTGCTGGGGGGGATTGGCTTTCCTCCTCCTCTTCCTCGTCCTCTTCAGAGGAGGAGGGGGCCTCAGAGTCTTCGGACACTTTGCCGAAGTACCCTTGCGATGAAGGATGCCCCTGGTCTCTTTGGCCTCCTTCTTGGTCTTCTTCTTCGACGCCTTGTAAGGCGCCGGGACCGGCATCTTCATCATAAGTGGGCTGGCTTGTTCTTCTGACAGCGGGGCCGGACAATAGATCCGCTTTTCCTTCTATGTCCACCCCTAGGAGAATTGTTGGAAAATATATTAGGCATTTTCCATCAGAGTACGCAGATAAAGCATACGTCTTGCCAACATACAAAAAATAACCGAACTCGCGGGACGGGACAATTTGTACCCGCGGTCCTCGACTGAGTCCGGCCATGATTTGCCGGACTTAAAGAGAACCTTCCCAATGTCTTCGTGCGTTGAGCCGAAGAACTCCAGTAGGGTCTGGTGCTTGGCTGGGTCGAATTCCCATAAATTGCAAGCCCTACATTGGCATGGGAGAGTCCGGCGAACTAACATCACCTGGACTACGTCGACAAGCTTGATGTTCTTGTCTTCCATGCCCTTGATACGCGCCTGGAGCACTGCCAGCTCGTCTGACGAAGACCAGTCTAGGCCCTTCTTGGGCCAGGATGTAAGCCGCAATGGGGCTCCGGATTGGAATTCGGGAGCCACGGCCCATTTTGCGCCGCGTGGCTCGGTGACATAGAACCACTGTTGTTGCCACCCTTTGATGGAATCATTGAAGGTACCTGATGGCCATGTGACATTGGGCATCTTGCTCACCTTGGCGCCTCCGCACTCAGTGTGCTCGCCGCTCACCACCTTGGGCTTCACACTGAAAATCTTCAGCCATAATCTAAAGTGTGGAGAGATGCGGAGGAAGGCCTCGCACATGATGATGAATGTCGATATATTGAGGAAGGAATTGGGGGATATATCATGGAAATCGATCTCGTAGTAATGCATAAGGCCGCGAACAAATGGGTGGAGGGGAAACCCTAGCCCGCGGAAAAAGTGAGGGAGAAATACACCCCTCTCGTGGGGTTCCAGAGTGGGGACGATCTGTACCGCCATCGGAAGATGGTGGCCGATCTTCTTGTCCAGATACCCGGCCTCCCGAAGTTTCTTTATATCATTCTCCTTGACAGTGGAGGCCATCCACTTGCCTCCAGCTCCGGATCCAGACATTTTCGGAATGCCTTTGTGGGCGGAGAAGGCGATGCTTGGGCGCTGGAGCGAGCGAGAGAGAGAGAGAGAGAGAGAGAGAGAGAGAGAGAGAGAGTAGGCAGAGGAAGAAGAAGGCGTGGGTGAAAAAGGGGAATCCTTATCTCTTTATAAAGGCGACAGAAATCGTGCACCTCCCCACTTGCCCTAGAAACTCGCTTATTCCCCAAGCGTTGTGCTAATGGCACGGTTGGGTTACCCACGCCCGTATTGATGAGAATCCCGTGATAAGGGGACACGATCTCTGCTTCGACAAGACGTGCCAATACAACCACCTGGCAAGACGTGTAGTAGCAGGTTGAGAAAACGGTTCGAATAATGACCGGGCCGTGGTGTGATGTCACGATATGGAAAAGTTGTCAGCAGATTAGACTCGTAGAGTATTATACTCTCTATGGTGGTATGTGGAATTTGTTTTCCAGAGCGGGACACGATTCTTGTGTTCAATATCTACTTTGGAGTATAAAGAGAAGGAACCCGCCTTGCAATGCCGAAGAGAATCTGCGTGCTGGACTCATCGTCATTGAAGCCTGGTTCAGGGGCTACTAAGGGAGTCCTGGATTAGGGGGTCCTCGGATAGCCAGACTATATACATTGCCCAGATAGTTGGACTATGAAGATACAAGATAGAAGACTTCATCCCGTGTCCGGGTGGGACTCTCCTTGGCGTGGAAGGCAAGCTTGGCAATTCGGATATGTAGATTCCCTTCTCTGTAACCGACTATGTGTAACCCTAGCCCCCTCCGTTATCTATATAAACCGGAGGGTTTAGTCCATAGGACAAGAACAATCATAATCATTAGCTAGCTTGTAGGGTTTAGCCTCTACGATCTCGTGGTAGATCAACTCTTGTAATACTCATATCATCAAGATCAATCAAGTAGGAAGTAGGGTATTACCTCCATAGAGAGGGCCCGAATCTGGGTAAACATTATGTCCCCCGCCTCCTGTTACCATTAGCCTTAGATGCATAGTTCGGGACCCCCTACCTGAGATCCGCCAGTTTTGACACCGACACTAGGTACCTGAACATAGGAATACCAAGATTCACCGGGACCTACATCGCCACTTTACCAGAAGAGGAGCATTGGATGATTCGAGTTCAAGTTCCAGGAAGGACATTCATGCTAGTCACTGAGCCCATCGAGTTTTCCTTTGATGCACCAACTTGGAGTTTAGGAAAGAGCATGGCAGCCCACATCACCATGGGACGCATTGGAGAAATTTACCACAAGGATCTTAAGGACACTATCTACCAAATATGTGGGCACCGAGATGAGCAATGGGAGATGATCGGCACCAGGAGAGACCGGTCCATTGCAGCTTTCATCCAGGAGTTAAACCAGCACATTCGTCGCCAGGAGAACCAGATGTGCACAGGCATGATAGATCTGAAGAAGGCAATGACCAGGATCACAGAGCTAGAGGAAGAACTCAAGTCTACATGTGATGGATATGAGGAGGAAATGACGATACTAGTGGAGAAGAATGACGACCTAACGAGGAAGCTAGGTGTATTCATGGGAGACCCCGCGCCAGGAGGAGATGACGACCATTCCAAGGACATTCGTTCAGAGGACTACATCATCATCGACGACACCGACTCAGACCCCGACGATAGCGATGATGACTATGTTGATGAAACTAGAGAAGATATCATGGAGTCTTCCTCCGATCAAAACTTCTAGTCGACCACCATATCAGTAGTAGTATTCCCCCATGTATATAGTATAGTCCAAGCACTTTTTAACGATAGTTAGACCGATTGTATGCCCTTGTTTGAATTGATTGAAGTGATATGATTGTGTTTGTCTCATGTGCATATGGGTAGTGTTTTCCCCTAGACCTCATTCTATTCTATTTTCTCATCTTTTCTAAACCCATCAGATGCCTCCGAGACGTGACAATGGATTTGCCTTTCCACCGGAGCTCACTCAGTTGATCCAGCAGCAGAATACCCTGATGCAGCTGTTAGTTCAGAATCAGAACCAAGGCAACAATAACAACACCCCACCACCACCACCACATGTTGATCACTTAGCCCGTTTCCTAAGGCTGAACCCGCTAGTATTCTATAGTAGCACCGAGCCAATTGTTGCAGATGATTGGCTCCGCAAGATTGGAAGGGAGCTGACCACTGCAGGATGCACTGCGGAGAGAGTGCATTTTGCCGCACACCAGCTTGATGGACCCGCATCATCATGGTGGGAGAATTTCACAGCCACTTACCCCATTGACATTGTCACATGGGATCAGTTTCAGCAGGCTTTCCGCACTGCCCATGTTTCAGCAGGAGCTATTAATATGAAGAAGCGCGAGTTTCGCAACTTGTGCCAAGGAGGACAGATGTGGGCCAGTATGTGGATGAGTTTAGTAAGTTAGCACGTTATGCCCCTGATGACGTATCAACTGATGCTGCCAAGTAGGAGAAGTTTCTGGAAGGACTGAATGACGAGTTGAGCATGCAGCTAATGATGGCAACCTTCAACAACTACCAGGAGTTGGAAGATAGAGATCTTATGATTAAAGGGAAGAAGCAGCAGATGGATAACCGCAAAAGGAAAGTTTCTGGTGGACCGGAATGAAGAAGGATATTGCTGAGTATGTAGCAGTATGTGATGTATGTCAGAGAGTGAAGGCAAAGCATCAGAAGCCATCATGATTGCTACAATCATTGCCAATACCCGAATGGAAGTGGGACAAGCTTGGCATGGACTTTATCATGGGATTGCCCAGGACTCGTTCAGGCTATGACTTGATATGGGTTGTAGTCGACCGATTGATGAAAGTAGCTCATTTCATCCCAGTGAAGACCACTTATACAAGTGCAAAGTTGGCAAAGATATACATGGCCAGGATCGTATGTCTGCATGGAGTTCCAAGGACCATAGTATCAGATAGAGGAACCTAGTTTACCTCGAAGTTCTGGAATCAGTTGCATGAGACTTTGGGTACTAGGCTAGAGTTTAGTACAGCTTTTCATCCACAGACAGATGGACAGACCAAGAGAGTCAATCAGATTTTGGAGGACATGTTGAGAGCTTGTGCGCTAGATTATGGATCTAGTTGGGACGACAACTTGTCGTATGCAGAGTTCTCTTATAACAACAGCTATCAAGCCAGGTTGAAGATGGCCCCTTTCGAAGCCTTGTACGGAAGGAGGTGCAGGACACTGTTATTGTGGGATGAAGTTGGAGATCGTCAGTTGTTTGGACCAGATTTGATTAAATAGTCTGAAGAGAAGGTTAAGTTGATTCGCGACAGACTCAAGGTAGCCCAGTCTAGGAAGAAGAGTTATGCGGATTCTAAACGCAAGGAGACAGTTTATGAAGTCGGAGACAGAGTATATCTTCGTGTGTCGCCACTTCAAGGGGTTGAGCGTTTTGGAGTTAAGGGAAAGTTAGCACCATGTTTTGTGGGACCATACAAAGTTTTGGAACGTATGGGAGAAGTTGCTTACAAGCTGGAATTGCCGGAAGGATTGTTAGGAGTTCACGATGTGTTTCATGTTTCCCAGTTGAAGAAGTGCCACGCAGAGATGGCCGATAGTCCCCTGAGAGATACAGTGCCACTGGAAGCGATCCAGCTTGTCGGATTTCGAGTTCTGGCAGACCCTAAAGGTTCGAACTATGGGGTGCGCGCGGAGATCTCTCCTCTACCAACTCACGTCTCGTCGCCTCGCGGAGGATCTAGGCTACACGAAGAACAACACAAGGGACGCAAGGCTTATATTGGTTCAGGCCACCATTGTGGTGTAATACCCTACTCCAGTGTGTGGTGTGTGGATTGCCTCACGGGCTGATGATGAACAATACAAAGGAAGAACAACCTCGCGAGGGGAGGAGTTCTAGTGTTGGTGTGGGTGGTTCTGGCTAAGGTTCGATTGGTCGATCGGTCCATCCCCTGCCTCGAGAATGGTTAGTCCTATTTATAGAGCGAGGCCTTGGTCCTCTTCCCAAATATTGAGCGGGAAGGGCGCCAACAATTGGCCATTTTGAAGGGGAACATCTAGTACACTTATCCTGACTAAAGTTGGTCTTCGCCTGCCAAAGGCTCTGATGATGACGCCGTCCTGGGCTCCACGATGACCTCCATCCTGCCGTTCTGCTGGTCTTGGTCTTGTTGCACCGAAATGGTAGCCTTTGCTTGATACCTTGGTCTGCGCTTGCGCCCTTTGCACCAAAGGGGAAACAAGGACACTGTGCAGGCCGGTGCCCGCCTGCCTTCGGTCGTCATGGATTGCATCATGGGCACCTCGTGAGGTACCCCGCCTTGATCTCTCCGCCTCCTCGCGAGCCAGCCTGACAAGGCTGCGCCTGAGGAAGCTTCCTGTCGTCCGCCCCGCGAGGCTTGGCCCCTCGCAAGGGTCTTGAGCTTGTGTTGATGAAGATGCGCCATACTGGGCCACTCCTTGAGCCACGCTGCAGGCCGCAGGCAGGAAAGTCTGGGTACCCCCGTTCCCAGAACGCCGACAGTAGCCTCCGGGCCCAAGGCGCGCCCGGACTTGGCTTAGCTGAGAAGCGAAGGGGCAAGTGCGAAGCGCCGCGGGCCCCAACAGCCTGCGGCCTTCGGCGCCGCATGGCGGTTGGTTGGGTGTGGGCGTCTCTGCTTCCCCACGACGCCTCGACAACCGCATGACTTGAGAAGTCCCTATATGCAAAAGTGGGTGATAATTACCTGTGATCATGGAGGCCGGCGGTTGGCCTTCTCTGGCTATAGGTGTGGACCGGCGTGAGCCCTTTCAGCCCATTCCTTCCTGCTACTCCTTTCTCTCCATCCCGGCTACTCGCCATCCCCATGGCTCCGCCGAAGAGGTTCTCGGTCATGGAGAAGGGAAAGGCTCGTCAGGATAGGCCTGACTCTCCTCCGACCAAGCGTGGCCGGGGCCGCCCTCGCAAGCATCCTGCATCCCCCGTGGTGGCTTCCCGTGGTCGTGGGGGCTGTCCTCTGCGCGACGATGAGCGCTCGGCTGCCGCTGGGAGGTACACTGTGGCTGCGCAACCCCCCAGGTCACGCTTCCGCTCGGTGGAGGTGCTGCCGGAGTTCGTCGTGTGGTCAGCGGACCCGATCAGCACCTGGCTCCAGCTCCCCCGCTTCTTTGTAGGTGAACTTTCGGCTGGCGCTCCGGGCGGCCTCTGGCTTCAGGCGGATGGTTGCTGCAGCAGGGCCTCCTGGGCCTCGCTGGAGGTCTCCGTCGCCGGGGAGGCGGTCCTGACCCGCGGCTGGCAAACATTTGCCCGCATGCACGGCCTGAGCCGGCGGTGCACCCTGCACTTCAAGTTCGACGGCGATGCCACCCTCTATGTGAGGGTGTTCGGGGAAGACGGTCACCGTGCTGGGTGCTTCCCCGAAGACGATGACCGCGGCCGTGAGCCCATCCCCGGCGTTGATCAGGATGAAGGCGGAGGCAGGCGCGCGGGCAGTGGTGCCCGGGGCCCGCCAAGCTTCAGTGACTCTCTTTCAGACGGAAGCTCCTCCAGTGGTGGCCGCGACCAGCCCCCGCGCCATCCCGCCCGCCTGGGTGAAGGCAGTGGGTCGGTCCGCCGTCGTGCCCCGGTGAAGCGGGAGATGGGATCCAGCTGAGCCCCGGAGGCAGTATGAGCCCTCGCCGCGAGTTGGTGTCGAGCAAGTCGCGCCTATTTTGTTTTTCTTCCTTCCCTGCGCGAAAAGAAGTTAGTCATGGGCCCTACGGGGGCGTGTTGATTTGTTGCTGTTAATTATCGCGTTGTTTCTGCTATTTCTATGCTATGTTTTCGTGCCGCGTGCTCATGTGCGGAAATTACTTAGCTCGGGGAGGCTTGTCGTGGTCTTCGCCTCCCGAGGCCGGGGCCTCACCGTGCATTTCATGTCCTGCAATGGTTAGTCGGTAGGGGTAGTTTCCAGCCTCGGTAGCGGGGGCGACCAACCCAGGTCCCGTGCTCGCGTCGCGATGCCCGTGGGTCACGGCCTAGGAGGAGTGCTCCCGCAGCGGACTCGAATAGGAAAGCTTCAAAAGACCGGGGCAGAAAACACTCGCGAGGGTGCCCGCGTACCTCCCTCGTGGGACTTGCGCGAGAGAAAACGAGGCAAGAAAGTGAAAAAGACAAAGGGTCACAAACTAGAGATGACAACAGCTCCAATAAAACTTCAAATAGGAACGAACAAGCCAACTACAGAAAGCAAATGAAAAATCCGCGTTCGGCATCTAATCTAGTCCTCGATGTCTTCTCACCAGCGCGGAGCTAAGTGCTGCCACTGGGCGTGGGCGGGAGCCCCCGAGGCCCGAGGGCGGCACTCCGGAGACTCCGGGGCGTTCACATCCCCACTCAATATTACGTGAGAGTGTCACGGGTGGCGAGCTTCATAGGCATTAGCCTTCTTCACAGGCATCGGGCCTTTCCCGAAATGCGGCAGCTTCACAGGCATTCGCCTTCTTCATAGGCACCCAGCCTTTTCCAAAATGCGGCTGCATCACAGGCATTCGCCTTCTTCACAGGCACTGGGCCTTTTCCAAAATGCGGCAGCTTCACAGGCATTCGCCTTCTTCACAGGCACCGGGCCTTTTCCAAAATGCGGCAGCTTCACAGGCATTCGCCTTCTTCACAGGCACCGGGCCTTTTCCAAAATGCGGCAGCTTCACAGGCATTCGCCTTCTTCACAGGCACCGGGCCTTTTCCAAAATGGGGCAGCTTCACAGGCATTCACCTTCTTCACAGGCACCGAGCCTTGCTCAGGGGTAGAACCTTCGGAGATGTTGAATGTTCCATGCGTTCTGGACGGGTACCCCCTCCTGGGTCTCCAAGCGCGCGGAGCCGGGCCTGGAAACATGAACAACCTTGAATGGGCCCTCCCACATGGCAGAGAGCTTGTGCAGCCCCTCCCTGGAGAGAACCCGTCTAAGCACGAGGTCCCCTACCTCAAGAGTTCTGGGGCGGATGTTGCGGCAGTGGTATCGCCGCAGCGCCTGTTGATACCTTGCCGCTCGTAGCGCGGCTTCTCGATGGCGTTCCTCCCCCAGCACGAGATCTGTCCCCCGCATCGCGTCCTGCTGCGCCTCGTCGAACGCCAGGACCCGTGCGGAACGACACCTGACCTCGTGAGGGAGGACGGCCTCAGCTCCGTAGATGAGGAAGAACGGGGTCTCGCCAGTCGGCTTGGACGTGGTCGTGCGGATAGACCACAACACGGATTGGAGCTCGTCGTACCAGCCCCTGCCGCAGGCCTCCAGCTTCTTCTTGAAGGTCTTGGTTTTGAGGCCCCTCAGGACCTCCGCGTTGGCTCGCTCGGCCTGGCCGTTGCTCCGGGGGTGTGCCACCGAGGCGTAGCATATCTGCGTTCCAAGGTTAGCACAGTATGTTTTGAAGAGATTGCTGGTGAACTGCGAACCGTTGTCAGTAATAATGCAGTTAGGCACCCCAAATCGGCTCACAAGGCCCTTGATGAACTTGACTACTGAGCCTGCGGGTATGGTGCGGACAGCTTCCACCTCAGCCCACTTGGTGAACTTGTCCACGGCGACGTAGAGGTAGCGATAGCCCTCTAGCGCCCGAGGAAACGGGCCCAGAATGTCCAGCCCCCAAACTACGAACGGCCATGAGAGGGGTATGGTCTGCAGTGCCCCTGCCGGCTGGTGGATCTGCCTGGCGTGGAATTGGCAGGCCTCACAAGCCTTCACCAGCTCAACGGCGTCGCTGAGTGTTGTGGGCTAGTAGAACCCGCTGCAGAACACCTTGCCAACGAGGTTCGCGAGGATGAGTGGTGCCCACAATCTCCACCGTGTATGTCCGCCAACAGCTCCTTCCCTTGCTCTCTAGGAATGCAATGTAGGGACACGTCATTTGGTCGCCTCCAGTAGAGCTCCCCATCCTTGATGCAGTAGGCCGTGGCCTGCCGCACCACGTGCTCCGCGTGCTCTTCCTTCTCCGGCAGGGTCCCTTACGCCAAGTAGTTCTTGAGCTCTGCCATCCAACATCCTTCCCGAGGCTCCAACACCAGGAGCAGACGTGCCCCTGAGGCCGGGCCGCAGGCCGGGGCTCCCGAGGCGGGCGACTGAGGGAGCTCCTCCCTAGGTTGCGCTGTGCTCGATAGCGACAGTGTCGCCGAGGGTTTGAAGAGTCGCTCCTCGAAGACGCCAGGTTCTTGAGGCAGCCGCCTGGATGACCTCTAGGCGATGTCGTCAGCCACTTGATTGGTGTCGCGAGGCACATGCTGCAACTCCAACCCCCAAAACCGTTTCTCCATCTTGCGGACCTCCGCGAGGTACGCTTCCATGTGCTCGTCCTTTGGCTCGTACACCTTGTTGGAGAAGTTGATGAGGAGTTGCGAGTCGCCCCTGATGGTGATTCGTTTTACCCCCAAGGTGACGGCTGCCTTCAAGCCCGCTATCAGGCCCTCGTACTCTGCTATGTTGTTGGAGACCTTCTCCCCATGCTGGAAGCAGAGCTGCACACCATAGTAAAGCTTGTCCTGAGTGTGGGATATGAGCACTGCGCCAGCCCCTGCGCCCTACCATGAGAATGCTCCGTCGAAGTACATTACCCAACCGTCCGGCGCTTTGCTCCCCGGGGAGAGCGACCGGTCCTCGCCCATTTTGATCCCTGGCGCCTCTGTCCATTCCGCCATGAAATCTGCGAGCGCAGCTCCCTTAATCACACTGGTACTGCTGAATTCTAGCTGGAATGCTTGCAGTTCGATGTTCCATTCGGCGACCCTCCCTGCTGAATTGGGGCTCCTGAGTACCCTTTCCAGGGTGTAGGCTGAGACGAGATTGATGGGATGGCCTTGAAAGTAGTGCCGCAGCTTGCGCGAGGCCACTAACAATGCGAGGAGCAGTTTTTGGGGCATTGGGTACCGCGCCCTCGCGTCCCGCAGCACCGTACTGACGAAGTACACTGGGTGCTCGATGAGGTTGAGGGTACTGGCACGGCCCGCGTCGTCTGGAGGTTGAGGTGCCACCTGAGGCGGCGTGTCCATCAGTCCTTGGTCGCCTGAGGGGGCCTCCTCCACTCCGGGTGCGTTCCCCTAATGAGGCTGATCCTTTTCTGCCGTGGTCGTGGTCTTTGCGAGGCCTCCCTGGCCTTGCTCTGCCTTGGCCAGGAATGCGGCTACGGCCAAGGCCTGGCGCTCTTTTCTAACTGCCACCAAGGCTGCGCTAGCGGAGTAAGGGGTGGCTGCAAGGTAGAGCACCAGGGGCTCCCGAGGGCGCAGAGCCACCATTACCGGGGGGCTGGTAAGGTACCTCTTGAGGTCTTGGAATGCTTTGTCGGCCTATTCAGTCCATTCGAAGGGGCCTTTCTTCTTCATCAGCTTGAAGAAGGGAAGCGCTCGCTCTCCCAACTTGGAGATGAAACGTCCTAAAGCGGTTACACACCCGGTGAGCTTCTGCATTTCCCTGAGGGTCTTCGGCGGGCTCATGTCTTCGACTGCCTTGACCTTCTCTGGGTTAGCCTCAATGCCCCTGTGGGATACGAGGAAGCCCAGGAGCTTGCCCGAGGGGACTCCAAACACACACTTCTCCGGGTTGAGCCGCAGGTCCACTTCGCTGAGGCTCGCGAAGGTTTCTTCCAAGTCCTGTATCAGGGTTTTCGCCTCCCGGGACTTCACCACAATGTCATCAACGTATGCTTCAGCGTTCCTCCTGAGTTGTCGTCCCAGAGCAATGTGCATTAATCGCTGTAAGGTCGCGCCTGCATTGCAACCCAAACGGCATGCATGTATTGCTGTACACCCCACAGGGGGTTAGGAAGGCTGTTTTCTCCATGTCATCCTCTGCCATCTTGATCTGATGATAACCCGAGAAGGCATCCAGGAAGCACAGTAGGTCACACTCAGCGGTAGAGTCGATAATCTGGTCGATGCGAGGGAGCAGGAATGGATCCTGTGGGCAGGCTTTGTTTAGGTTGGTGAAGTCGACACACATGTGTTCCTTTCCTCCCTTTTTGGCACGACAACAGGGTTGGCCAGCCAATCAGGGTAGCGGACCTCGCGAATGACCCCTGCTGCTTCTAACTTGCGGGTCTCTTAGATGATGAAGGCCTGCTTTTGAGTGGACTGCCACCTTGCCTTCTGCTTCACAGGGAGCACGTTGGGGCACACATTGAGATGATGCTCAATTACATCCCTCGGGACTCCTGCCAGCTGATTAGGCTCCCATAAACACTTTCCTGTTCGCGTGCAGGAAACTGACCAGGGCCTCCTGCTGTTCAGGCTCAAGGTTGGTGCCTATGGTGAAGGTAGCACCGGCGGGTTCATCCTCGTCGACCGGTACCTGCTTGGTCTCTGCCTTGTCTTGGCTGAATTGCTGCTTCTTTTTGGCTGGCGCAGCCCTCTTGGGCTTGAGGGCGACTGAGCTGGCGGGCTGTGCCACTGCGGCAGTCTTGAAAGCAAGCTTGAGCGCTTGCAACGCATCCCCGGTGTCTCCGGACACGGTAAGGATGCCGTTGCTCCCGGGCATCTTCATGAGGTCTTACGCCGGGTGAGTCGCGTCCATGAACCGGGCCAGGGCTGGGTAGCCGAGGATGGCATTGTACGAGAGACCGATGGGGGTGATGTCGAAGTCAATCAACTGCGTGCATAAGTTATCGTAGGTGCCGAAGGTCACTGGGAGGCAGATCTATCCCAGGGAGCGGGTGGAACCGCCTCCGACGCCCGAGAAGGGCCTGCTGGGCTGAAGCCGCCCTGGCGGCATCTGGAGGAGGCTGAAGGCTTCCACTGAGAGCACGCTGAGTCCAGCACCGCCGTCGATGAGGGTCTTGGTAACGGCCACCTGGCAGACGGTGGGTGTGCACAACATCGGGAGCACGCCCGAGTATGCTGGGTTGGAGGGGTGATCATCCGAGCTGAAGGTTAGATCGGCCTTGGGCGCCACCCAGCCCGGGGGGGTTTCTTGGCGCTTGGAGGCGGCGCCGATCTGGCGGGTGAACGGCTTGACGTGGCAGCTCGAGGGTGGTGCGTGTGAGCCGCCCAGGAGAGCCGCGACGACCGGGGGCACTGGCGCGGCATAACGGGCAAGGAAAAGGTCATGCAGTTCCCCCTAGGAGGTCACAGAACCCGCCGGTAGGTGGAGCAGCCACATGCGAGCAACACCGGCGAGGGCCATGGGAAACCAGTTGGCCATCACCCCATCGTCGCCCCCCGCCTTGAGGACGGCTTCCTCGTACCCAGGAGGAAAACCAGTGGGTCCATCGCGTCGTTGTAGCGCAGTGGCATCTCTGGCTTGAACTTGCGTGGCCACTGCACCTGCCGCAAGGCGGGGGCCAAGGCTCGGAGCCCCCTGGCCCCAGCATTGCCATCGGCTGTGGGAGCGTGCGGCATGTTGTCCACCATGTGGGCGAAACGCGATGTCGGCGGAGAACAGGCCGGCGGAAGGGAGAGCTTCGGTGCACACCTACCTGGCGCGCCAAATGTCGGATTTCTGGTTCCGGCAGACCATTAAGGTTCGAACTCTGGGGTGCGCACGGAGATCGCTCCTCTACCAACTCACGTCTCGTCGCCTCGCGGAGGATCTAGGCTACACGAAGAACAACACAAGGGACGCAAGGTTTATACTGGTTCAGGCCACCATTGTGGTGTAATACCCTACTCCAGTGTGTGGTGTGTGGATTGCCTCAGGGGCTGATGATGAACAATACAAAGGAAGAACAGCCTCGCGAGGGGAGGAGTTCTTGTGTTGGTGTGGGTGGTTCTGGCTAAGGTTTGATTGGTCGATCAGTCCATCCCCTTCCTCGAGAATGGCTAGTCCTATTTATAGAGCGAGGCCCTGGTCCTCCTCCGAAATATTGAGCGGGAAGGGCGCCAACAATTGGCCATTTTGAAGGGGAACATCTAGTACACTTATCCTGACTAAAGTTGGTCTTCGCCTGCCAAAGGCTCTGATGATGACGTCGTCCTGGGCTCCATGATGACCTCCATCCTGCCGTTCTGCTGGTCTTGGTCTTGTTGCACCAAAATGGTAGCCTTTGCTTGATACCTTGGTCTGCGCTTGCCCCCTTTGCACCAAAGGGGAAACAAGGACACTACGCAGGCCGGTGCCCGCCTGGCTTCGGTCTTCATGGCTTGCGTCGCGGGCACCTCATGAGGTACCCTACCTTGATCTCTCCGCCTCCTCGCGAGCCAGCCTGATGAGGCTGCGCCTAAGGAAGCTTCATGTCGTCCGCCCTATGAGGGTTGGCCCCTTGCGAGGGTCTTGAGCTTGTGTTGATGAAGATGGGCCGTACTGGGCCACTCCTTGAGCCACGCTGCAGGCCGCAGGCAGGCAATTCTGGGTACTCCCGTTCCCAGAACACTGACACAGCTGGATAGTGATTTGACCTACGAGGAGAAACCTGTGAAGATTCTCGAGTTTGACAGCCGAGTCACATGCAGCAAGGTTATCAAGTTTTGCAAAGTTTAGTGGAGCCACCATACCGAGGAGGAAGCCACCTGGGAACGAGAGGAAGACCTAAGGAAGGACCACACACACCTATTTTCTAGCCAACCCAAATCTCGAGGGCGAGATTCATCTTAATGGGGGGCAGGTTTGTAAAACCCAAAATTTCCAATTTGGAATGTTATACATAAAGCATCATTGCATATCATATTCTTATTGCATTTTGGTTGATCCTGAAAATTCTAAGCAACTCAAGAACCCACGGAGAGAGTTGGGGATTTCGTTATTTTCATATTTTAGTTTTTTTTCAAATATTGAAAGGAGGATCATTTTGGTTTAATCATTTTTGTCTTCGAAATATTTCCAGTGTTAAAATAAAAGAGAGGAGATAAAATGACTTCTCCAAAATAAAAAGAAATATTGGAGGAAAAATGTTAAAATCAAATAAGTATTTTATTTGGACTTTTATTGCTATTTTATTTGAATTAGGAAAAAATGCATTTTCCAAAATTGCATTAGTGGCCTAAATAAATGTTCACTTTGTCTGCAATATTATTAGTGGACCGTGAAAATTTATTTTAGGATTTTTAGACTTCATTTAGTATTTCTTTCGTTTGTTTTTCTGCGTCGGTTTATTTAAAAAAAAGTGCACCGACCTAACAGGCCATGCCCGACCCGGACACCACCCGGTCGGCCTTTAAAGGGCGAGGCCCGAGGCCCGACTGCCCTGCTAGCCCCAGCCGAACTCTAGCGTCGGTGCCTCCCCGCCGCGCCGCCGCCGTCGCCGCCGACTCCGCCGCACCGCGCCGCCGCAGCCGACCCCGCCGCTCCGCTGGCATAGCCACCCGCCGCTGCCGTCACCGCCGCCGTCGACCTCGCCGAGGTAGCCACCACCGCCGTCCCAATTTTTCTCAGAAAACCGATCGTTTTTTGAAAACCCTAGATCTAGTTTTTTTAGATCAGTTCGGTTTTTTCGGTTTAGCTAAATAGGGGACGTACGTCCGTACGTTCGTTTTAATGAATGTTGTTCGTTAGTTAGTCACACACAGCAAACGTTCGTTCGTTAGCCTGTTCGTATCGTTTGGTTTTTCCAGGGCTTTTCCGCGATTATTTTCGATCGCGATTTCTGCCCTGATCTTCGATCTAGTATAACTTTTCGCTCGTTTATCCGAATTAGATGAAACAAGCACCTAAATCTTTGTCTCGAAGCCCTCTTTATGTTTAACCAACTTAAACAAGATTTTGGTACTGTAAAATTTGACTTTAGTCCAGATTAGTAAATGATTCTTGTTTCTTTCATAGTTTGAGTTTCGTTGCTTCGTTTGTTTTGATTCTTTTTGGAAACTGGAGTTCTGCAGTTGAACTTTCTGGTTAGATCTCTTATTTGAGTTTTACCCGTGCTTCTTGTTTGATTGCTCATGTATGTTATTGTTTGTTTGCGATAGAATACCCGGAGTGTGAAGCATGCTACTACGAGTCCCTAGGTTTTGCAGATCGTCAGCAAGGCAAGTAACACTTTTATCATATCCCTTTATTACCCAGTTTTTATGCATTAGTTACAATCCTCAAACATTGCATGGTTAGGATCTGTTTAATATGTGGGTTTGGGAAGTAGATGATGAGGTAGAACCTATTGCCTTTTTATTATCAAACCTTTGGGAGTTACTTCTACGTTATGCTCAGGATTGCTATGCTATGCTCGTAGACGTGGTTTGGGTGAGTGTATCCACGACATATGTGAGTGTTTTTAATTAATGGTTAACTTAAGGTGGCTACTTAAATACACATCTAGGTGGATTGGTTGAGGCACCCTGGAGTACCCAGTGGTTGTCAGGGCACGTGGAGAATCCAGTGTTGTCCTAGGATATCCCGGAGTACCCATGTGATCATCCTAGGGTTCGCCACCCAGGCTCAAAGGGATCATAAGATTATTCATGCTAGAAACTTCCGTGTGCAGCCACAAGCCATTATGGGCTATGGCATAATTGAGTATGTTGCGTGAGCTCTTGAAGAGGTATACTAGTAGATGTGGGTGGTACTGTCTACCCGGAGTAGAGAGTTAATGCTTCAGAAAGACTATGTCTCAATCCTTCGATCATGGATGCGGTCGAGTCTTGTGGGGAAAAGTGTGCAAACCTCTGCAGAGTGTACAAACTAATCATGGTTACCCGTGTCCCCGGTTATGGACATCTAGAGTATCTGGTTCTTGGATTATCATGTTGATCTCATCACTCTAAATTAATTTTGTTGGCTAATTGATGATGTTTAATTGGGATTGAGTTGGAGGAACCTTCTCAATGTTTAACAACCACCATGATAGTTAAATAAAATTTATTCCTTTGATGTAGGGAAAATTGGCTTTATGCAAAACCGTAACCATAGAGCTTTCCACCAGCCATTTATGCATGTAGTGATAGCATTTATCTGTTCATTACTCTATGTGTTACATTGCCAGCATATTCCATGTGCTGACCCGTTTCGGGCTGCAACATATCATGTTGCAGAATTTTCACATCACGAGTACGGTGCCATAGGTTGTTGTCATTCACTCAGCTATGCCGTTGGAGTTTGATGGACTCACTTTATCTTCCAAGCCTTCTGCTGTTATCGTATTTAGATGGCCTCAGGCCATATTATTGTAATAAGTTCTCTTTTTGAGACATTCGATGTAATAAGTGTGTGATTGAAACTCTGTTATAAATCCTCAAGTATTGTGCGTGTCAGCATTACCAATCCAGGGATGAAACTGATGCATAGAGACTAGAATGTTTGAGGTCTGGTCGCTACACGTAAGCAATGAAAGAAGACAGCCGCAGCCGCTCCCGCTGCTCCGGCGTCTAGCAGTATAGCCAGAGGCGGGAGGCAATACAAATTCGGTCCAACTACTCTCAAGCCTCTAGAGAAGTTACCATACAAGAGGATCGAGGAGGAAAACCAGAAGATCTGTGAAGGCCAAGTGAAGGACTTCTTTGAATCGGTAAAAGCTAAGAAACATCCACCTCTGGAGGAGAAGATAGATCCGGTGAAAGCGAAGCGCACTTTGGATGCCCTGCAGCGACCATTACCACCTCCGCCGCAATCCAACTATGACCGCATTATTGAAAGGACATATAAGGAAGCGGGGCGGTCGGGAAGTACTTGCACTGATCAAAGGTTAGCAGAACAAAGAAGTGGGAAAAATCCCTAGCTCGGCGAACAAGCAAAGCAATCGTGCCCCCCGCTCAATGTGTCTAGCGAAATCATTGCTAATCTTCTGGGGATGCTACCCGGTACCAATCCTGGAGATTACATGCCCGACGATGCACTTTTTGATACAATGGAGGTGGACACATTCAAATTCTGGCAGGGGAAGCCTCTCGTCAAACCTTGTACTCCTCTAACAACGATGATGCGAAGATTCCATGATTGGTACATGGACATCTACAACAAGTCTAGGACGGATACTTTGACGCTGAGAGTTAAATAGGAGCACGACCTCGTTGGAATTGATCTGTTGTTTGTTCCATATGAGGAGTTCTTCCAGTTTTTCAATCAAAAGGCCCTCGATAAAACAATCATCACTTGCTACTGTCTATAAGTACTACTTCTGTGTAATTAATTAAGTCTCTATATATAGCTCAGCTCTTTCATTGCATGTATATATAATTATCATCACTATATTATGCAGATTGAAGATCACCGAAAAGAAAAGAAAAATAGGTGATATTGGGTTCATTAACACAAATCTCATGGATGAATGGAATGTTACACATGATGCGAAACTAACGGAGGCCTACTTGCTTGCATCGTTACTTCGAAATCAAAACAAAGATACAATACTCTTTCCTTACGAATACATGTGAGTGTTACTGTCTTGTGCATATTCGATTTCCCTTATTACTCGAGGATATAGTAATGTAATTGATGAGTTATGCATGTGTGCGCAGCTTCAACTTTATTTTGCTAGAGATTAAGCTTGAGCAGGGACTAGTAACCATCATAGACTCAAAACAAAAAAATCCTGAGGAGTATGTGGCCATGACTAAAATGCTAGAGAAGTAAGTTCAATCGATCATTATCGCACCATATCGGCAACTTTGTTCATTTCCTGATATCAAGTAGTTGTTTTCTTTGTCTGGCAGGGTTTGGAAAAAGTTCACCGCACAAGCTCCGGGACTGCTGGCGGAGCTGCGATTTAACAACCCGAAAGTAAGTACTACTAGCTAGTTCTGCGCATCTCCCACTGATTCTAGCTAGTTTCATCAATACCATTTAGCATGCTTGCTTATCAGTTTGATTGACCTCTATTTCTTGTAAAGTGGTTGTGGCAGGAACCTGGAAATGATTTCGGTGGATACTACATTTGCGAGTTCATCCGCCACATGGCCTGTGAGCGGGCCTACTCTAAAAAACAAAATGAAGTGCGTAGCAATAATATTCAAAATTTTATTTTATTACCATCATTTGTGTTGAGTTTCATTCATATATATGTATTGACCCCCTTCTTCAAATTAGATGTTTCAGATGTGGGATGAACTCCTACCACAAGATCGCATACGAGCAATTCAAGAGGAATTGGCGGGATTCTTTCTTGACCACGTCATCAACAAAGACGTAGAATACCATGTGGAAGTTGAGTTCAGATGTTAGGGGATTTTGTAAGAGATCTTATATTGTATATATGTAGCCAGTAGCGTCGGAAAGATATACGAAAACTTGTTGTTCGACCAATCTCTCGGAGAAGGAGAGGTCAATCACTTCTCTTTGTATATGTTCATGAGGATCTTATGTACTTAATGGTTTCCTTCATTTGCTTACAAGCTAGCTAGCGTGTCGAGTCCTCTCTATATGTATAGTACGTAGCGTCGACCAAGCACGGAGATAAGAGATGGAACTTCTCTCTATTAGCTAGCTAACACAATATATGAAACCCCTAAATTAAGCCTACAAAACCCCCAACCCACCCCCCCTTAAGAAAAACAAAAACAAAAACCCCAGCCCCTGAACTGTTGATGCATGGAAGCCTTTTGGTCCCGGTTGGTGGCACCAATCGGGACAAAAGGTCCTCCTGCCTGGGCAAGCCGCAACGGCCACGTGGAGCCCCATCGGTCCTGGTTCGTGGGCGAACCGGGACTAAAGGTGTTAGGCTTTAGTATCGACACTTTAGTCCCGGTTCGGTAACCAGGACAAATGGGCCTTATGAACCGGGACAAATGGGGCTTTTTCTACTAGTGGATGTTCTCCCCATCCAGCCTCCGTATGAGTGGTGGGTCTAGCATCGTCGGTGGGTGTGTGGAGATGTGTCTCTGATGGATCTGTCTTTGGTGGATCTGCTCGGATTTGGTTCACGTTCATCTATATTCGTGTGTCTTCAAATTGGATGCTTCTGATCCACGCTACTCTTCATCGGCAGTGGTTGATATTCTGGTGTGTTGATCTTATGGGGCCTTAGCACGACGATTTCCCAACTGTTTACTACAACAAGTTTTACCCGGCTCCGGCGAGGGAGGAGCGATGATAGCGGCGCGCCTTCAGCTTGCTTCAATGTTGGTAATCGTCGCTAGGTAGTCTATGGATATAGATGTAATTTTAGTATTTCTGGTGTTCGTTGTACCACTATGATTGAACATGAATAGATCTTTAAAAAGCCTGCTAGCTATTGTAGCAGGCGCTGCCCATACATACGTATCTTTTTGAGGAAGACCATCATGACTAGCTTTATTGAATTAAAATAGGTTTACGTCATCCACAAGCTTACTGACAACACAGCCAGGAAGCTCGTCCAACCAGCTAAAACAAGATTTATTACAGAAGCACAAATTAGCTAGCACATGAATCACTTGATTACATGAACAATGAAAATGCTTAAATTTGACCTCCCCAATCATAGTACTTAGAGCGTCTCCAGTCGTTCGGCCCCCCAGGGTGCCGAAAAAATGCGGCCTGGGGGCGAGCCGGTGCTAGTTCGGCCCCTGGGGGGAAGCCTAGCTCCCAGTCACGCCCCCAGCCGCCGCCCCCAGCCATGGCAAATTCAAACATAGTCATTCCCGCGCCCAAAATAGACGCCACAATCCGGCGATCGAGCGGCCAGTAGATCGGCGGCCGGATGAAAAGTTTGGCGTACAAAAAAAGCAGAAAACGGTGGAAGCGCGCATCAGGCGGCGAGGTTGCCTCCGGCGTCGGCGGAGTCGGCGTGCGCCGGCTTGACAGGGCCTCCGTTCTTGGTGGCGTGGCTTCTGTGCTACGGGCAGTCTCGGCGACATCAGCGGTCGGGCTTGGCAGCGGTGGCGGCGTGTGCATGGGTGTGGGCGTAGGTGGCATCGTCGAGAGAAGCTGGTCCAGGATGAGGCCAACATGCGCCCTGCACCACGCCTTGACCGCCTCGTCGGTGCTCTAGAGCATGTCCGCCCCGCCCAGCAGGAAAGCCAGGTCGTTGTTCCTCTTCTTCGCCGCGACATTGGTCCGGAGTAGGTCGAGCTTTTCGGCGCTGGTCGACATCAACGCCGACCACCACGCCTCGGTCTCCTCTTCACGAAGGGCGACCCAGACCTGTGTGTCGGCGAGGCAGCGAGCTATGGCCGCCTCGGCGTGTTTCCCCTTCTTGGCACCTTTGTTGCCGTCCGGCCACCCATCTTACGCGCCCGGAGTCGACGCATCAGGCTTGTAGGTCTCCTTGGCCTTCTCGAGAGTGCGACGGACTTCCGCCCACTTGTCGCACTTGTCAATGCGCTTGTAGACGTGAAGGTACTTGAACTCGGCGTTGTTGTTGCTCTGCCTATACAGGCCGAACATATGCAACAATTGCGTGGGGACGAACAAACAGTTGGCGGGTGCACGGCGAAAAGAGGCGGGAGACCTGCGTGGCATACCTGATCCTCAATGCTGGCGCCGCTCTCCTGGCGACCGACGACCTCCTCGACGACCCCATGCCATTTGTTGCACGCCCCCTGGATACGCCCCCAATGGTTCGCCATTGCCTTTGACCCGCATTGCATGTAGACGCCTTTGAAGTAGGGGTCGACAAGCTTGCGCTCGTCGAACTCGGCCTTGATGCGCGCCCAGTACGTCTCGATGCTCTGGTTCGCGCCGGTGGTCGGGTCGAGGCAAATGACTTTCCATGCTTCGGCGAGGCATTCCTCCTCTTTGGACGCCCACTTGATGCGCGGCTTTGGCCTGGCCGACACCTTCTTCTTCTTGCGCCCCCTCGTCGGCTCCTCCTCCTCCTCCTCCTCCTCCTCGTCCTGCTCCTCCTGCTCCTCATCGTCATAGACGTAGCTGAGCTCGCCGTCCATTCCGCAGCTGAGATCCACCGTCTCGTCTGCGGTGAACCCGGAAGACGCGGCGGTCGCGGTCGAACCTTCCATGATGATGCCGTCCATGTCGGCCTCGGTCTCGTCGGCGTCGCCGAGGTGAGAGAAGGGCAGCACGCAACGGCGGAGAGGGGGCGTCGGGGAGGACGCGTACGCGGGCGGTGAGTAGTTGTATGGAGGGTACTGCACGCCGGTGAAGGTGGGCGAGGGCGTGCGCTGGGCGGGGTGGCCATGGGGGAAAGTGACATTTGGGTTGAACCCACCGTGTGCATCCCCGTTGGCGTAGCCCGGCGACCCCCATGGATGCGGCGTCGGAGACCCGACGCCTTGCTGGCCCCAGGGCGCGTACTGCGCGTGGTTGCCGGGGGGATTCATCATCCCCGCGCGAGTTGCCTCGGCCTCGGCCTGGTCAGCAGCAGCGGCACCCGCAGCCGCGCGCGCCGTGTTGTTACGGGCCTTCTTGGCGACGGCCCTGTTCCACCGGTCGGCGGTGACGGCCTCCCGTCGCTGTACTTCCACCCTCCAATTGGCGTTTGACATGCCCGGTGGCTTGGACGGCGGCACCGTCGGCTTCCTCTACTTCGGCTGGGCGACGGAGGCCGTCGCGGTCGCCGCGGCGCGGGGGACGACGTACTTCTTCGGTGGCATGGCGGCCGGCTAGGAGGCGAGCGGGAGGGAGAATGACGGGAGGAAAGGAGCAAATGGGAGGGAAGTGGGGGAAAGTGGGGGAAAAGCGGGAAAAAATGGAGGGAAGAGGCGCTTGACACGCCGACAGGGCGGACCCACGCGCCCTTTTCGCTTGTGTCGGTGCCCCAGGCGCCCCCAGGGCGTCGGGTTCTGCTTGGGTCCGCTGGCACCAATTTCGGCCCGAGCAGGCGAAAAACGGGCTTCTGGGGGGCGACTGGGCCGTTTTTTCGGCGCCGGCGCGGAAAAAACGCATGGGGAGGGCCTGTTGGGGGCACGGCTGGAGATGCTCTTATATCCACACAATCTGAGAAGATAGTTGGAGCTGAGTCCCACCATCTATTTTGACCATTACAATAGTTGATAACTTATAGAGGGTATGATTCTGCTTCCAGCCTATTGACACCAAGAGAATTAGCAAACGCAAGGCCATCTCTCATGTCCAAAGCTATTGTTGTGATTAAATCTGTAGCGAATAGGATAGATTTGCATTATGCCACCACAAAATTTTCTCCCGGATTACGGTTGATGTAGCCACGACTCCTTCATCTGGGTAAAAAAAATCTGCATCAACATTTAATTTAAAAAACCAAGGAATTGACTTACTCTAATAGAAATGGTATTTGGGCGCGACAATGCCTTCTGGTGGTTACTCGCGATTGATAGAACCTAAAACACCAATCTCCAAGCTGGCAGAACTTGTTCGTTATGAGTTATTTTCCTTCGGATCCACCATAGATACCATCCACCCACAACAATGACCTGCTTAAAACTCAATAATGCATGCATTGTTAACTCCTCATTGGCCATTGAGAGTATGTATTCAAAGATAGCCGACCCTGATCTTTCAATTTGTAGCGCATTTTCAATGATCTCTGTAAGTCCCACATGAGACAATAAACCCCGCTCATTAGTACACTGAAATACGAGTCGGATGTCCTCACCCCTGGTGACAAATAGGACAAGCTCCATTCGAGCCAACATGCCTTTTGGCAAGGATAGCGTGTAGCGGAATGATTCCTCGCAATATTCTCCATCCAAAAATATGTATTTTACATGGAACTTATAGCTTCCAGAGAGTACTCCAAACTGTCAAAGGGGTAGACCCACCCGGGCTCTCCAACATGTTTGCATGTACCCGAAAAGTATGCATCCACTGCACATGATAAGCACTTCGAACGAAAAAAAATTCCAGCTCTATTTGGGTTCCATGCTATAAAATCATCAAAGGCATGAAGATGAATTGGTATTTAGAGAATTCGGCGCACATTAACCGGGTTGAATAAATTAGAGATTAGTTTTTCATCCCTGTGCCACTCATCGGGTCAATTAGCTCACATACTCTAGTTAAAAGTGTATTGCCCCTTGGAGTAATTACCATTATGTTCGGACTTGAAGGAATCCACGGATCCTTCCAAATATCCACATGCTCTCTAGAACCAATTCTCCAAATGAAACCCTTTTCAAAAGTCTCCAATCCCAAGAATACTTTGACATGTGAAAGAAGAACCATTCTTCGCTGTAGCCTCAAGGAGAGAACCATTAGGATAATATTTAGCCTTTAAAACTCTCACGACTAGTGAGTCTGAATCTGTAATTAACCTCCAACATTGTTTTAGCTAACATAGCCAGATTAAAGGAGTAAAGGTATCAGATTCTCATACCACCCTCACTTTTAGGACTACACAATTTTCACCATGCTATCCTGTGCATCCTTTTGTGCTCCTCGTTGAGCAATTAAACCTATGATCTCTTTGCATATACATTTAGGTAGGCTAAACACAGACATCGCAAATACAGGTATAGCTTGATGCACAACTTTCAATAAAATTCCCTCGTCTCCAATAGACAAAATCTTCTCCATCCATCCCATGAGTCTGATCTTAATTCTCTCAACAAGGAGGCTAAAACAATCACTTCTATCTGCCCCCACCAACACTGGAAGTCCCAGATATTTACTAGACTATGCATTTGTATCAATGTGTAAAATTTGAAGAATCTCCGCTTTTGAAACAACACTTGTATTGGGGCTAAAGAAAGCACTTGACTTAGCCAAACTCACCATCTGTCGAGAACTTTGACAATAGGTATCTTGTGTTTGTTGTAAGGAAGTTGCATTTAACACAGTTGGCAGCGTGCAAATACGGTCACATATTCCATACGCGAGCATATCCGCGTTTGTGTGGCACGCCAACGTAGATAGGGTCCACAGTCAGTAACACATGGACGCATCTTTGCACAAAATCCCCTTGTCCTTTTCTTTTTGGCAAAAAAAGCTAACCACTAGTGGGTTCGTCGTGTTAGTAGGAAAAAAATAACCTGAAGATGTGTGACTGCTACATCTCGAACCTGCCACCAGACGCTTGCCCTTAATGCAAAATAATAGTGGCGCTCGTGGAGCACAAATGGACTGGGGTCCGCGCGGCCCATTTTGCACTTTTTGTTTTTTCTGAAATTTGTAGTATGTAAATAATAATATCAATAATAAGACAACTTCCAAATATTGTTCATGTATTATTATTTTAAATAATACTTATAAGTTATAAAAAAGTTTGTATAATCATCATACAGATATTTTTCACAATATTCAAAATTATAAAAATGTACCTTTTTTAGAAATTCGTGGAATATTTTTAAAATATTCATAATTAGAAAAACGTTTGTATAATAGATCCTGCTAGTTTTATTTTAGAAATTCGTGGAGCATAAAAATTGTTCATGTATTACTTTGAAATAATTTGTATGAATATTAAAAACATTTGTATGATTATTATACAAATATTTTAAAAATTAAAATTCACAAATATTGTTTTAATTATATGCACATTTGTTTTAATTATACAAACATTTTAAATGTTTGTATCAGTTATTAATTTTATTTAATAAAAATATAAATTGTTTAAACATTGTAAAACAATATTTGTGTAATTCAAGATATGTTCATGCGTTAAAATAACTACGTGGCATTTATACAAATGTTTAAATATTCTTAAAAATATTTGTGTAAATTAAGGAAAGTATGTTGCATTTTAAAGATGTTAACGCATTTCAAAATAATATCCGTGTAGTTATACAATGTACCAAAATGTTTACATAATTAAAAACAATGTTTGTCTAGTTTCTTTTAACGCATGAACATATTTTGAATTACAAAAATATATTTTTACAATGTTTAATCTTTGTTTAAATGGTAAGTACTTACATAGAAAAAAAGAGATAAATTCATATACATTGTTTATCACCAAATTAGTACATTTTTGCAGTTGCCTGGTGGTTAGCTTAGGCACGAGTGTATCGAGATGTCACGGGTTTGAACCCGCCGGTGGCACTTTTTTTATGGCTACATAGATTTTATCTTTAATTTTTTCGGTCCGCGTTGATAGGATATATACCGAAGTTGTGCTATGTAAACAAATACGCATTGTTGGCATTGTTGTTGTCCATGCGAGCCGGCCACTCTTTTATTTTTCCTTTTTATTTGAGAGGCTTCCTAAGTAAATAAAAAAAGTACAACAGATGTGACCGTATTTACACATCCAAGCAAGTTTAATGACTGCAATCATATATTTTAAAATTTTGTGCATCAAACTGACCGTCACATGTAAATTCTAAGACTCCCTATGTCTCCAGCAACTTTCCTCCATTTCTACAACCAAGTCCAAGTTGTAATATTAACGATGCGTTATTTTCCACGCCTCTCTTCTACAGGGTCCATGCCGTTCTCTTTTCTTGGGCTTCTACCCTTCAAACCGCATATCGAAAAACAACGCAGCGCAACACGTACCCAACAACCAAACAAATCACTCCCCGAGCAAGCAAGGAAGGAGAGGCAAAGCCAACGAACTGAAGGACAACGGAGGAACGTATAAGATTGTTGGGAAGCGTTGAACCATTTTCTCGGGCCGCACTGTATTTATATAGATCATGTCGTGGCTTACAAGTTGTTCGATATGTAGTTCGATCGAGAGATTATGGAGAAGGTTGGTACAGGAGGAGATAGACAAAAGAAGAGATGGGAAAGGATTACACGTTTAAACACTAGTTCTATCTCCATACAATTGTATTCCAACACTCCCCCTCAATCTGAACCTACGAAACTCCAAGGTTGAGATTGTATTTGAACTCATCAAGCCTTCTCATGGTAAGAGGTTTTGTGAAGCCATCAGCTAATTGATCACCTGTAGGTATGAAATTTAAGTCCAGTAACTTGCGATCTACTCTTAATCTGACAAAGTGAAAATCAACCTCAATGTGCTTTGTGCGTGCATGAAAAACAATATTAGCTGAAAGATAGGTTGCACCAATATTATCACACCATAATCTTGCAGCCCGTGGAGTTCTGACCCCAAGCTCACAAAGCAAAGTCTGAATCCACATAACTTCACTTGTAGCATCTGCTAGAGCCTTATACTAAGCCTCAGTACTTGACCTTGAGACTGTAGCCTGTTTTCTCGCACTCCAATATATATGATTTGTTCCCAGAAATACAGCGAATCCACCTGTAGATCTTTTATCATTAGCACACCCTACCCAGTCTGCATCTGAATAAGCAGACACAAGCATAGAAGGAGATTTCACAATCTTGAGTCCAAGTCCTCCTAAAGATTTGAGATACCTCACAATTCTTTTAACTGCCGTCCAGTGAACAGTTGTACGCGCATGTAGATACTGACAGACTTTGTTCACAGAATAAGAAATATCAGGACCAGTAAATGTTAAATATTGCGATGCACCTATAACACTCCTGTAATTTGTTGCATCCTCAAGTCCAAGTCCTTCACCACTGTCAATTGTGAGCTTTTCTGAAGTTGAGATTGGTGTACTTACAGGCTTGCAATTTTCCAATCCTACTATCCAGAGAATGTCATTGGCATATTTTTCCTGTGACAAAAGTATACCATCTTTTACCTGCTTGACCTTTATACCAAGAGAATAATGAAGATCTCCCAAATCCTTGAGCGCAAACTCCATCTTTAAATCCTTAAGCAGGAAAGTGATGGCATCTGGACTTGAACTAGCAACAATTATATCATCAATATATACCAAAACAAATATAGTGATATTGCCTCTATTGAAAATAAATAGTGAGGTATCATCTTTAGATGGTTTAAAACCAAGTTGTTGCAACTGTGTGCTCAACCTTGAGTACCGGGCTATAGGGTTCTGTTTCAAACCATACAAAGCTTTATATAACTTGCAAATGTAATGAGGTGTTCTTATATTCTCATAACCTGGTGGTTGCCGCATAAAAACCTCTTCTTCCAGAACACCATGAAGAAACGCGTTCTGAACATCTAGCTGCCTTAAGCTCCAGCCTCTAGAAACATCAATGGATAGTACAAGTCGAATAGTAGCTGCTTTAACAACAGGACTAAACATATCTTCATAATCAATACCAAATCTCTGTTTGAAACCTTTCGCAACCAACCTAGCCTTATACATGTCTATGCTTCCATTGGACTTCCTTTTAATCTTATATACTCATTTACAATCTATGAAAATTTTGCCTTTTTCTAGTGGAACCAAGTGCCATGTTTTATTTTTCATGAGTGCCTCATATTCATTGTCTATGGCTTCTTTCCAATCCGTACTAGCAAGTGCATCATGCAAATGAGTTGGTTCACCCATACTAGTAAGAAAGGCACGTTTGACTTTATCATACCTTATGGTACCATCTTTCTACTCCTTTTCCTTGACAATACCAGATTTGGACCTAGTATGGCGACGTGGAAGTTCAGGTCCACAAGCTGTCTTTGGTGCAGAAGATTTAGGTGTTGTTGAATCTGCAGTAGAGTTTGTTGCCACAAAAGATCCCGCAAAATCCCTTGTGCAATCCAGCTCCCGATCTGAGGCAATCAGAGGAGGCTAAATTTCGTGTTCTGACCCTTTTGAGGTATAAATTCGGGATCTGGCCCCTGTTTGAAAAAAAAAATCACCATTTGACCCTTTTGCTACTGTCGCACTCTATGGCGGTAGGCTTGCATAGCCTACCGCGAGAACCTTTGGTGGTAGGGAAACGGCAGCCGCCATCACACAAATGGCAAGGAGCTGACCTGGCAGACATCCTACCGCCAGAGCCAACGACGGTAGGGTGTACAGACCTACCGCCAGCATCCCTGGCGATAGGGTCCCATCATAGTGCATTTTTTGCACGGCTTGTATTTTGAAGTAGTTGTTGTTGAAGAAACTGTGCTCTTTTTTCACATGAAAGTATACTCATATTGACAAGAACAATTGGCATGAAGTTAACTTAATGTTCAAACTGAATTTGACACACAAACTTGTGAAAAAACTGAATTTGATAGCACATAGTTTCATACTCATTGAGAACATAATTAAAGGCACAAGGCATTACAAGAGGCACATAGTTTCACCATTCATTGAGAACGTAATTGAAAGGCACAAGGCATTACAAGAGGAACATAGTTTCATTATTCATTGAGAACATAATTGAAAGGCACAAGACAAACTAATAGGACGATCTTCAGACAAGTTCAGAGAGCGGGCAGACATCTTCAGAGCTCTTCATATGTTAGCCCTGGCCATCGAGACAGAAACGACAGCGGATCCACTGGTTCGGGCAGAGGTGAAACATTGGTCGGCATCCGACCTGCTAAGCACTCCCACCTTGCCTTGCCAGCTGGAGTATTTGCCTCTGCCCTAGTCTAGTTTATGATCTCGAACGCCGATGCACTTGGGGGCGGTATCCTGGATCTCTCCCCCGCATTGCTCTCGAAGTAGATTCTCCGGCCCAAATTATGCAGCTCCCATTCGGCGTGCTTCTTGGCAACTTCAATGCACCCTTCCCGGCGGACACAGGAGTGATAACCCAAAAGTATAGGGTATCGTTTGTAGCCTTCTCTGATAAATAAGAATGTCGAACCCAACGATGAGCTAAAGGTAGAACAAATATTCCCTCAAGTTCTATCGACCACTGATACAACTCTATGCGCACTTGACGTTTGTTTACCGGAAACAAGTATGAACCTATTTTGCAGGAATAAAACTACAAGTACTTTGCGAGAATAAAACTACGAATAAATTGCAAGTGGATAGCTTTTGTCAACAAGAAAGTCATTTGTCCCTAGGCAATCAATAACAAGTACCGGTAATCATTCTTGCAATTCTATATGAGGGAGAGGCATGAGCTAACATACTTTCTCTACTTGAATCATATGTACTTATGATTGGAACTCTAGCAAGCATCCGCAACTACTAAAGATCATTAAGGTTGCGAAACCCAACCATAGCATTAAGTCTCAACTCCTATTTATCCCATACGCAACAACCCACCTACTCAGGTTTAAGCTTCTGTCACTCTCGCAACCCACCATAAGAAAATCATGAACGTATTAGAACACCCTACAGCGGGGACCCCTCATGTTTGCACAAGACAGAGGGCACCGTAAGACAGCACCATAAATAAAATATGCAATCATACCAACCAAGATCACGATTAACCCACATGACAAAATCGATCTACTCAAACATCATAGGATAGCCAAATATCATTGGGAAATAATGTATGGAGTTGAGCACCATGTTTAACTAGAGATTACAGCGGGGAGAACAGGTGCTACACCACTACATAGAGGGGGAGAGAGTTGGTGTTGACGGTAGCAAGATTGTTGATGTAGATCACCGTCACGATCCTTTCCCATGCGGCACTCCGGCGCCACCGGGAGAGAGGGGGAGAGAGCCCCCTCCTCCTTCTTCTTCATTGGCCTCCCCCCTATATGGGAGGAGAGTTCCCCTCTGGTCCATGGCCTCCATGGCGGCGGAGGGGCGGGAGCCCCTTCGAGATTGGATCTCCCTCTCTATTCTCTTCTGTTTCGCGTTCCCCAGATCTGGCCGAAAACCGTTTCTTATATTTCGGGAGATCCGTAACTCAGATTACACTGAAATTTTAACACGATTTTTTCGGATATAAGCTTCCTTGCGCCTGAAGTAGAGCTCCAACCGACGTACGAGGTGAGCACAACCCACCACAGCGCACCTAGGCCCTGGGGCATGCCCAGGTGTCTTGTGGTGGGTGTGGGCCTCCGTTTGCGGCGATTCCAACTCCCAAAAGTCACATATATTCAAAAATAATTCTCTGTAAATTTTTATCATGTTTGGACTTCGTTTGATATGGATTTTCTACGGAACAAAAAACATGCAAAAAATAGGAACTGTCACTGGGCACTGAATCAATATGTTAGTCCAAATAAATCATATAAAATGTTGCCAAAAGTGTATAAAAGTTGTATAATATTGGCATAAAACAATCAAAAATTATATATGACGGAGACGTATCAGCATCCCAAAGCTTAATTCCTGCTTGTCCTCGAGTAGGTAAATGATAAAAAAGATATTTTTCGATGTGGAATGCTACCTAGCATAAACTTGATCATATATCTAATCATGGCATGAATATTAAGACACCAGTGATTCAAAGCAATAGTCTATAATTTGACATAAATACATCAATACTCAGGCATGCCAACAAACAATCATGCCTTACAAAATATCAACGCTAAAGAAAGTTATCCCTACAAAATCAAATAGTCTTGTCATGCTCTGTCTTCTTTACACAAAGTATTTGAAGGAAATATGCCCTAGAGGCAATAATAAAGTTATTATTTATTTCCTTAATTCATGATAAATGTTTATTATTCATGGTAGAATTGTACTAACCGGAAACTTAGTACAGGTGTGAATACATAGACAAAACATGTAGTCCCTAGTATGCCTCTACTTGACTAGCTCGTTAATCAAAGATGGTTATGTTTCCTAATCATAGACATGTGTTATCATTTGATGAATGGGATCACATCATTAGGAGAATGATGTGATGGACATGACCCATCCGTTAGCTTAGCATTATGATCGTGACTGTTTCATTGCTACTGCTTTCCTCATGACTTATACAAGTTCCTCGGACTATGAGATTATGCAACTCCCGAATACCGGAGGAACACTTTGTGTTCTACCAAACGTCACAACGTAAATGGGTGATTATAAAGGTGCTCTATAGGTGTCTCCGAAGGTGTTTGTTGGGTTGGCATAGATCGAGATTAGGATTTGTTACTCCGTGTTTCGAAGAGGTATCTCTCGGCCCTCTAGGTAATACTCATCACTATAAGCCTTGCAAGCAATGTAACTAATGATTTAGTTGTGGGATGAAGCATTACAAAACAAGTAAAGAGACTTGCCGGTAACAAGATTGAACTTGGTATGATGATACCGATGATCGAATCTCGGGCAAGTAACATACCGATGACAAAGGGAACAACGTATGTTGTTATGCGGTTTGACCGATAAAGATCTTTGTAGAATATGTAGGAACCAATATGAGCATCCAGGTTCCGCTATTGGTTATTAACCAAAGTGAGTCTCGGTCATGTCTACATAGTTCTTGAACCCATAGGGTCCGCACGCTTAATGTTCGGTGATGATTGGTATTATGAGTTTATGTGATATGATGTACCAAAGGTTGTTCGGAGTCCCAGATATGATCACGAACATGAGGAGGAGTCTCGAAATGGTCGAGACATAAAGATTGATATATTGGACAATTATATTCGGACATCGGAAGTGTTCCGGAGAAGTTTCAGATAAAACCGGAGTGCCGAAGGGTTATCGGAACCTCCGGGGGAACTAATGGGCCTCTATGGGACTTAGTGGAGAGAGAGGGGCGGCCAAGGCAGGTCGCATGCCCCTTCCCCCTTGAGTCCTAATAGGACAAGGAAGGGGGGGGGCAGCGCCCCCCTTTCCTTCCTCCTCTCCCTCTCCTTCCTTCCCCCTCTCTCCCTTTAGGTGGAAACCTACTAGGACTTGGAGTCCTAGTAGGTTTCCTCTCTTGGGGGCGCGCCAAGGAGGGCTGGCCGGCCTCCCCTCTCCTCCTTTATATACGGGAGGGGGGCACCCCATAGACACACAAGTTGATCAAGTTGATCTTTTAGCCGTGTGTGGTGCCCCCCTCCACAGATTTCCACCTCGGTCATATCGTCGTAGTGCTTAGGCGAAGCCCTGAGCCGGTAACTTCATCATCACCATCACCATGTTGTCATGCTGACGAAACTCTCCCTCGACCTCAACTAGATCTAGAGTTCGTGGGACATCACCGAGATGAATGTGTGCAGATCGCGGAGGTGCGGTACCTTCGGTGCTAGGATCGGTCGGATCATGAAGACGTACGAGTACATCAACTGCATTGTCATAACGCTTCCGCTTTCGGTCTACGAGGGTACGTAGACAACACTCTCCCCTCTCTGTGCTATGCATCACCTAGATAGATCTTGCGTGATCGTAGGATTTTTTTTGAAATTACTGTGTTCCCCAATAGTGGCATCCGAGCTAGGTCTATGCGTAGATGTTATATGCACGAGTAAAACACAAAGAGTTGTGGGCGATAATAGTCATATTGCTTACCAGCATGTCATACTTTGATTCGGCGGTATTGCTGGATGAAGCGGCTCAGACCGACATTACGCGTACGCTTACGCGAGACTGGTTCTACCGACATGCTTCGCACATAGGTGGATAGTGAGTGTCTATTTCTCCTACTTTAGTTGAATCGAGTGTGACTACACCCGGTCCTTGTTGAATGTTAAAACATCACACTTGACAAAAAATCATTGTGGTTTTGATGCGTAGGTAAGAATGGTTCTTGCTAAGCCCGTAGCAGCCACGTAAAACATGCAACAACAAAGTAGAGGACGTCTAACTTGTTTTTGCATGGCATGTTGTGATGTGATATGGTCAAGAAATGATGATATATAAATTGTTGTATGAGATGATCATGTTTTGTAACAAAGTTATCGGCAACTGGCAGGAGCCATATGGTTGTCGCTTTATTGTATGAAATGCATACGCCATGTAATTGTTTTACTTTATCACTAAGAGGTAGCGATAGTGGTAGTAACAATAGTTGGCGAGACGACAACAATACTACGATGGAGATCAAGGTGTCGTGTCGGTGACAATGGAGATCATGATGATGCTTCGGTGATGGAGATCATGAGCACAAGATGATGATGGCCATATCATAACACATATTTTGATTGCATGTGATGTTTATCCTTTATGCATCTTATTTTTCTTAGTACGGCGGTAGCATTATAAGATGATCCCTTACTAAATTTCAAGGTATAAGCATTCTCCCTGAGTATGCACCATTGCTATAGTTCATCGTGCCGAGACACCACGTGATGATCGGGTGTGATAAGCTCTAAGTTCACATACAACGGGTGCAAGCTAGTTTTGCACACACAGAATACTTGGGTTAAACTTGACAAGCCTAGCATATGCAGATATGGCCTCGGAACACTGAGACCGAAAGGTCGAGCGTGAATCATATAGTAGATATGATCAACATAGTGATGTTCACCATTGAAAACTACTCCATCTCACATGATGATCGAACATGGTTTAGTTGATTTGGATCACGTGATCACTTAGAGGATTAGAGGGATGCCTATGTAAGTGGGAGTTCTTAAGTAATATGATTAATTGAAGTTTAATTTATCATGAACTTAGTACCTGATAGTATTTTGCATGTCTATGTTGTTGTAGATCAATGGCCCATGCTACCGTTCCTTTGAATTTTAATGCGTTCCTAGAGAAAGCTAAGTTGAAAGATGATGGCAGCAACTACACGGACTGGGTCTGTAACTTCAGGATTATCCTCATTGCTGCACAAAAGAATTACGTCCTGGAAGCACCATTAGGTGTACCACCCGCGCCCGCAACTGCAGACATTGTGAATGTCTGGCAGACGTGTGTTGACGACTACTTGATAGTTCAGTGTGCCATGCTTTACGTCTTAGAATCGGGACTTCAAATACGTTTTGAACATCATGGAGCATATGAGATGTTCGAAGAGTTGAAGTTAATATTTCAAGCAAATGACTGAGTTGAGAGATATGAAGTCTCCGACAAGTTCTACACACTACAAGAAATATGTCGACTAGTGACCTTCTGATAGTGACCCTGGAAGAATTGGTCATAGATCTATGACCAATTCAGACCAATTGGTCAAAAGCTATTTGGGGGGCTCCAAACCCTAAACTATAACGACCATTTTGGTCAAAAAGGTCGTAATTTCCTTACACGAAATGGTCATAAAGCAGATAGCACTAGTCCGCTGCCTTATTTCTAGCCGATCATGACCAATATAGATGGTCATAACCTTCTAAATTGTGGTGGGTTGCTATGACTAGGCGCCACCTCATCAGTATTGCCTATGTGTCATGTCCATGTGGCAGTTTTTCCCCTAGGTTGTGAAGCAACCTATATTTCTGTCATTCCCAAAATTCCCAAAAAAATCTCATAAATTCTTTGGGTCATATCTTCATCAAATATGTAAAAACCCTTCCTTGCCTAGTTCAAAAACAATTCAAAAATATTCATTTTCCTATTCTGTTCAGAAAAACACTTTGTGAAGGAAGTACCACTTTGGCATGTCCAAATGGTATCCATTTTCTACAGTGCTTTCCTATGCCCAAATAACCATCCTCCACCAAATGCCAGCTCAATCCATTCATTATTTAGAGCCCAGCTTCAACATTCATATTTATGTCCAGTGTGGTACTTTGCAAAGCAAGTACCACCTAGGCTCCTCCTTTTGAGCTAAAAATTTGTGAAGACGGTCTTCTTAGTAACTGATCATCCTCAGCCAAAACTCACGCCTATTAGCCATGTGCATTTCCCGTATCGCTAATCAAACACTTGGCTGCTTATTCATGTTTGAGCATCGATCGGTCTCCTCGTGAGAATCTTATGTTGTGATTTTCTTCCTAGCACCTAACTGGGGAGTGCCCAACCCACTAGACATGCCTAGGCCTCCTAGAACACATGGCAACACCATGGTCACGCGGTGACCACACGGCGGGGATGCGAGTTTACGTGCTCTAGAGTTGGGGCCCTTGGCCACCATCCAAACCTCGATGTATCACCACCAAACCATGTATTTATGATTAAATAGGTACTTATGTAACTAGAAATGATTTTTGGAAAAAATAAATAGCAAATTATGAGGCAGCTGCAGTTCAAATTTGACCCGCTTCCTACTGAATCGGCGGGAATTTGTCTTTTTCACCAGAGGTGGATCAAAACTTTTGACACCCAACCATTCTCTTAATTGTGCATTAAATATGGCCTAGTATTTTAGAAAATTGATTTGGTCCAATTTTGCAACAAATATATGGTAGGTCCTTCACAAAAAAAACTCATTTCAGGCACTCAGAAAATGGAAAACGAATTTTCCGTGCAAAGAAAATAAAAACTCCCTTAGGCAAAATTGTTTGGAATTCCAAGATGCACCCTTGTGCACAATATGAGATCATTTGAACAAACTATGCCATGAATGTGGCCATAAGATTGATCATTTGGATTGAAAACCATGAATCTTCACGCATGATAGCTCATTTCTGAGAACATTTTTTAAAATAACTTCTGTATTACAAGTTTATTATTTTCCTGGAAACTTGGTCACATATAATGACACAATACGAAGGTTTTCCAATTTTTGAATTTTTTGAATTTTTTATGCCCGTTTCAAAATGCGGTCAAAACGGCGGGCTTGACCGTTCCTAGCTAGTGGTTGAATCTTGGAAAACTTTTGATGTTTCTCTGATTAAATAGATACTTATGTACCTAGAAATGATTTTTGGAAAAAATAAAGATCAAACTATGAGGCAGTTGCAGTTCAAATTTGACCCGCTTCGTAATGAATCGGTGGGAATTTGTCTTTTTCACCAGAGGTGGATCAAAACTTTTGACACCCAACCATTTGTTGATTGTGCATTAAATATGGCCTATTATTTTATAAAATTGATTTGGTCCAATTTTGCAACAAATATATGGTAGGTCCTTCACAAAAAACTCATTTCAGGCACTCGAAAAATGGAAAATGAATTATCCGTGCAAAGAAAATGAAAACTCCCTTAGGCAACATTGTTTGTAATTCCAAGACGCACCCTTGTGCACAATATGAGGTCATTTGAACAAACTATGCCATGAATGTGGCCATAAGATTTATCATTTGGCTTGAAAGCCCTGAATCCTCACGCATGATAGCTCATTTCTGAGAACACTTTTCTAAAATGATTGTCGTATTACAAGTTTATTATTTTTCCTGCAAACTTGGTCACATATAATGACACAATGCGAAGGTTTTCCAATTTTTTGATTTTTTTTGAATTTTTTATGCCCGTTTCAAAAAGCGGCCAAAATGGCTGGCTTGACCGTTCCTAGCTAGTGGTTGAATCATGGAAATTTTTTTGATGTTTCTCTGATTAAATAGATACTTATGTACCTAGAAATGATTTTTGGAAAAAATAAAGAGCAAACTATGAGGTAGCTGCAGTTCAAATTTGACCCGCTTCCACCTGAATCGGCGGAAATTTGTCTTTTTCACCAGAGGTGGATCAGAACTTCTGACACCCAACAATTTTGTAAATTGTGGTTTAAATATGTCCTAGTATTTTAGAAAATTGATTTGGTACAATTTTGCAACAATTATTCGGTAGGCCCTTCAAAAAAACTCATTTTGGGCACTCGAATAATGATTAAAATAGCTACAAAGATAAAAAATGCATGCAAACTGTCTATCATCCATAAAATATGGTCTAAATTGATAGAAAATTTAAGTAGTGCCATTTTGCAAAATATTGGTTATTGTTTTACTGTCAAATTGAAATATGAAGAATCTCAGCCTAATAGATGGGACCCACTTATCAGAACCTGACAAGTGGGACCTGTTTGACTAGTGGACCCATTTTATAAACAAGAAAACTTAAGATGTTTGTACAAAAAGGACATGGCCCAGAAAAATAAAAAGGCCAAATTGTTGGGCCAGGCCCATGTAGCTAGAGAAAATTAACAAAACGAATATACAGTAAACGCTTGTATTAGTGGGCTCGGCCCACAAAGATGGTTGAACTGGACCGGGCTGAATCTTGTCAGTGACCTTTCCAATTGGTCATAATTTTGCCACGTCAGATTGCCACCTCGGATCCGACATGGCCTGGGCAGACAGCCAGTGACAAAAACAAAAGGTCATGGGTTCAACGACCTTCTATTTTGGTTGTAAACGTCTACGACCTTCTCACAGAGAAGGTCGTTAATTTCAGTTTATGACTGCCAGCTTTTGACCTTCTGTTTTTGGTCACAAAAAGGTCGCAAATGAAAAACAATGACCTTTCAGTGACCAATAGTCAAGGTCACAAGTTGACATATTTCTTGTAGTGACAACTGTAAAATGGAGGAGAATATTTCTGTCAGTGAACACATACTCAGAATGTCTGGGTACCATAACCACTTGACTCAACTGGGAGTTAATCTTCCTGATGATAGTGTCATTGACATAGTTCTTCAATCACTGCCACCAAGCTATAAAGGCTTCATGATGAACTATAATATGCAAGGGATGAACAAGACTATTCCCGAGCTCTTCGCAATGCTAAAGGCTGCGGAGGTAGAAATCAAAAAGTGGCATCAAGTGTTGATGGTCAACAGGAACACTAGTTTCAAGAAAAGGGGCAAATGAAAGAAGGGGAACTTCAAGAAGAATGGCAAAAGGTTGCTGCTTAAGAGAAGAAACCCAAGTCTGGACCTAAGCCTAAAACTGAGTGCTTCTACTCCAAAGGGACTGGTCACTGGAAGCGGAACTGCCCAAGTGTTTGGCGGATAAGAAGGATGGCAAAGTGAAAGGTATATTTGATATACATGTTATTGATGTAATAATGCTTGCAGTAGCGCCTGGGTATTTGATACTGGTTCTGTTGCTCATATTTGCAACTCAAAATAGGGGCTATGGATTAAGCGAAGATTGGCTAAAGACGAGGTGACGATGCGCGCGGGAAATGGTTCCAAGGTCGATGTGATTGCCGTTGGCACACTACCTCTACATCTACCATCGGGATTAGTTTTAGACGTGAATAATTGTTATTTGGTGCCAGCATTGAGCATGAACATTATATCTAGATCTTGTTAATTGTGAGACGGTTATTCATTTAAATCAGAGAATAATGGCTGTTCTATTTATATGAGTAATATCTTTTACGGTCATGCACCCTTATTGAGTGGTCTATTTTTGTTGAATCTCGATAGTGATGATACACATATTCATAGTATTGAAGCCAAAAGATGCAAGGTTAATAATGATAGTGCAACTTATTTGTGGCACTGCCGTTTGGGTCATATCGGTGTAAAATGCATGAAGAAACTCCATGCGGATGGTCTTTTGGAATCACTTGATTATGAATCACTTGGTGCTTGCAAACCCTGTCTTATGGGCAAGATGACTAAAACTCTGTTCTCCGGAATAATGGAACGAGCTACTGACTTGTTGAAAATAATACATGCCGATGTATGTAGTCCAATGAGTATTGAGGCTCATGGTGGGTATCATTATTTTCTTACCTTCACAGATGATTTGAGCAGATATGGTTATATCTAATTAATGAAGCATAAGTCTGAAACATTTGAAAAGTTCAAAGAATTTCAGAGTGAAGTGGAAAATCATTGTAAGAAGAAAATAAAATTTCTATGATCTGATCCTGGAGGAGAATATTTGAGTTACGAGTTTGGTCTTCATTTGAAACAACATGGGATAGTTTCACAATTAATGCCACCTAGAATACCACAGCGAAATGGTGTGTCCAAATGTCGTAACCATACTTTATTGGATATGGTGCGATCTATGATGTCTCTTACTATTTTACCGCTATTGTTTTGGGGTTATGCTTTAGAGACGGCTGCATTCACTTTAAATAGGGCACCATCAAAATCCGTTGAGACGACGCCTTATGAACTGTGGTTTGGCAAGAAATCAAAGTTGTCGTTTCTTAAAGTTTGGGGCTATGATGCTTATGTGAAAAAACTTCAACCTGATAAGCTTGAACCCAAATCAGAGAAGTGCATCTTCATAGGATACCCAAAGGAAACTGTTGGGTACACCTTCTATCATAGAACCGAAGGCAAAATCTTTGTTGCTAAGAATGGATCCTTTCTAGAGAAGGAGTTTCTCTCGAAAGAAGTGAGTTGGAGGAAAGTAGAAATTGAAGAGGTAGTTGTACCTTCTCCCTTATTGGAAAGTAGTTCATCACAGAAATCAGTTCCCGTGATTCCTACACCAATTAGTGAGGAAGCTAATGATGATGATCATGAAGCTTCAGATCAAGTTACTATCGAACCTCGTAGGTCTTCCAGAGTAAGATCTGAACCAGAGTGGTCGGTAATCCTATTATGTAAGTCATGTTACTAGACCATGATGAACCAACGAACTATGAGGAAGCGATGATGAGCCTAGATTCCGCGAAATGGCTTGAGGTCATGAAATCTGAGATGGGATCCATGTATGAGAACAAAGTGTGGACTTTGGTGGACTTACCCGATGATCGGCAAGCCATAGAAAATAAATGGATCTTTAAGAAGAAGACCGACGCAGACGGTAATGTTACTATTTACAAAGCTCGACTTGTTGCAAAAGATTTTCAACAAGTTCAAGGAGTTGACTACGATGAGACTTTCTCACCCGTAGTGATGCTTAAGTCTATCCGAATCATGTTAGCAATTGCTACATTTTATGATTATGAAATTTGGCAAATGGATGTCAAAATTGCATTCCTGAATGGATTTCTGGAAGAAGAGTTGTATATGATGCAACCAGAAGGTTTTGTCGATCCAAAGGGTGCTAACAAAGTGTGCAAGCTCCAACGATCTATTTATGGACTGGTGCAAGCCTCTCGGAGTTGGAATAAACACTTTGATAGTGTAATCAAAGCATATGGTTTTATACAGACTTTTGGAGAAGCCTGTATTTACAAGAAAGTGGGTGGGAGCTCTGTAGCATTTCTGATATTATATGTGGATGACATATTGTTGATTGGAAATGATATAGAATTTCTGGATAGCATAAAGGGATACCTGAATAAGAGTTTTTCTATGAAAGACCTCAGAGAAGCTGCTTACATATTGGGCATCAAAATCTATAGAGATAGATCAAGACGCTTAATTGGACTTTCACAAAGCACATACCTTGATAAAGTTTTGAAGAAGTTCAAAATGGATCAGTCAAAGAAAGGGTTCTTGCATGTGTTACAATGTGTGAAGTTGAGTCAGACTCAATGCCCTACCACTGCAGAAGATAGAGAGAAAATGAAAGTCATTCCCTATGCTTCAGCCATAGGTTCTATCATGTATGCAATGTTGTGTACCAAACCTAATGTGTGCCTTGCTATCAACATAACAGGGAGGTACCAAAGTAATCCCGGAGTGGAGCACTGGACAGCGGTCAAGAACATCCTGAAATACCTGAAAAGGACTAAGGATATGTTTCTCGTTTATGGAGGTGAAAAAGAGCTCTTCGTAAACGGTTATGTCGGTGCAAGCTTTGACACTGATCCGGATGACTCTAAGTCACAAACTGGATACGTATTTTTATTGAATCAAGGAGCTGTCAGTTGGTGCAGTTCTAAGAAGAGCGTCGTGGCAGGATCTAGGTGTGAAGCGGAGTACATTGCTGCTTCGGAAGCAGCAAATGAAGGATTTTGGATGAAGGAGTTCATATCCGATGTAGGTGTCATACCTAGTGCATCGGGTCCAATGAAAATCTTTTGTGACAATACTGGTGCAATTGCCTTGGCAAAGGAATCTAGATTTCACAAGAGAACCAAGCACATCAAGAGAGGCTTCAATTCCATCAGTTATCAAGTGCCGGAAGGGGACATAGAGGTTTTCAATATACACACGGATCTGAATGTTGCAGGCCCGTTGACTAAGCCTCTTCCACGAGCAAAACATGATCAACACCAAAGCTCCATGGGTGTTAGAATCATTACTATGTAATCTAGATTATTGAATCTAGTACAAGTGGGAGACTGAAGGAAATACGCCCTAGAGGCAATAATAAAGTTATTATTTATTTCCTTAATTCATGATATATGTTTATTATTCATGCTATAATTGTATTAATCAGAAACTTAGTACATGTGTGAATACATAGACAAAACATATAGTCCCTAGTATGCCTCTACTTGACTAGCTCGTTAATCAAAGATGGTTATGCTTCCTAACCATAGACATGTTTTGTCATTTGATGGGATTACATCATTACGAGAATGATGTGATGGACATGACCCATCTGTTAGCTTAGCATTATGATCGTGACAGTTTCATTGCTACTGCTTTCTTCATGACTTATACAAGTTCCTCAGACTATGAGATTATGCAACTCCCGAATACCGGAGGAACACTTTGTGTGCTATCAAACGTCACAACGTAATTGGGTGATTATAAAGGTGCTCTACAGGTGTCTCCGAAGGTGTTTGTTTGGTTGGCATAGATGGAGATTAGGATTTGTCACTCCGTGTTTCAGAGAGGTATCTCTAGGCCCTCTCGATAATACTCATCACTATAAGCCTTGCAAGCATTGTAACTAATGAGTTAGGCGGGATGAAGTATTACAGAACAAGTAAAGAGACTTGCCGGTATGGAGATTGAACTAGGTATGATGTTACCGACGATTGAATATCAACAATGTATGTTGCTATGCGGTTTGACCGATAAAGATGTTCGCAGAATATGTAGGAACCAAGATGGGCATCCAGGTTCCGCTATTGGTTATTGACCGGAAGTGAGTCTCGGTCATGTCTACATAGTTCTCGAACCCGTAGGATCCGCATGCTTAATGTTCGATGACGATTGGTATTATGAGTTTATGTGATATGATTGAAACAAGGTTCTTCGGAGTCCCGGATATGATCACGGACATGACGAGGAGTATCAAAATGGTCGAGACATAAAGATTGATATATTTGGCGACTATATTCGGACACCGGAAGTGTTCCGGAAAAGTTTCGGATAAAACCGGAGTGCCGGAGGGTTATCGGAACCCCCGGGGGAACTAATGGGCCTTGATGGGCCTTAGTGGAGAGAGAGGGGCGGCCAGGGCAGGCCGCACGCCCCTCCAACTTGAGTCCGAATAGGACAAGGAAGGGGGGCGGCGCCCCTTTCCTTCCCCCTCTCCCTCTCCTTCCTTCCCCCTCTATCCGTTTAGGTGGAAACCTACTAGGACTTGGAGTCCTAGTAGGATTCCCCTCTTGGGGGTGTGCCAAGGAGGGCCGGCCGGCCTTCCCTCTCCTCCTTTATATACGGGAGATGGGGGCACCCCATAGACACACAAGTTGATCAAGTTGATCTTTTCGCCATGTGCGGTGCCCCCCTCCACAGATTTCCACCTCGGTCATATCGCCGTAGTGCTTAGGCGAAGCCCTACGCCGGTAACTTCATCATCACCGTCACCACGCCGTCGTGCTAACTAAACTCTCCCTCGGCCTTAGCTGGATCTAGAGTTTGTGGGACATCACCGAGCTGAACGTGTGTAGATTGCAGAGGTGCCGTACCTTCGGTGCTAGGATCGGTCGGATCGTGAAGACGTACGACTACATCAACCACGTTGTCATAATGCTTCCGCTTTCGGTCTACGAGGGTACATAGACAACACTGTCCCCTCTCGTTGCTATGCATCACCTAGATAGATATTGCATGATCGTAGGAATTTTTTTGAAATTACTGCGTTCCCCAACAGTATTTATCATGCACAAACCCGATGACAAGCCGAGCAATTAGTTCATACTTTTTAACGCGCTTCAGCTTTTTCAACCCTCACGCAATACATGAGCGCAAGCCATGGATATAGCACTACGGGTGGAATAGAGTATGATGATAGTGGTAAATATAAAGAAGACAAAAATGTAAGAAAGTCTCACATCGATGGGGCTAACCAACGGGCTATGGAGATGACCATCAGTTGATATCAATGTGAGGAGTAGGGATTGCCATGCAACGGATGCACTAAGAGTTATAAGTGTATGAAAGCTCAATATGAAACCTAAGTGTGTGTGCATCTAATCCTATAATGAAAAATTCCCACTAGTATATGAAAGTGACAACACAGGAGACTCTCCATATGAAAAACATGGTGCTACTTTGAAGCACAAGTGTGGAACTAGCATGCCCCTTCTCTCTTTATTTATTTTTTTCTTTCTTTTTCCTTTTTTTCTTTCTTTTTCTTTTTCTTTTTTTTCTTTTTCCTTTTCTCTCATTGTCCGGAGTCTCATCCCGACTTGTGGGGGAATCATAGTCTCCATCATCCTTTCCTCACTGGGCAATGCTCTAAAAATGAATAATGACGATCAACACACTTCTATTTACTTATAACTCAAAATTACAACTCGGTACCTATAAAAAAATATGACTCTATATGAATGCCTCTGGCAGTGTACCAGGATGTGCAATGATCTAGCATAACATGTATGAAAAATGATGAACGGTGGCTGAGCCACAAATACCATGTCAACTATATGATCATGCAAAGCAATATGACAATGAATGCTCAAGTCATCAAAACGGAAGCGGTGGAAGTTGCATGGAAATATATCTCAGAATGGCTATGGAAGGGCCATAATAGGTAGGTATGGTGGCTGTTTTGAGGAAGATATAATACGGCTTATGTGTGATAGAGTGTATCATATCACAGGGTTTGGATGTACCTGTGAAGTTTGCATCGACTATCGAGGTGAGAAAGGGCAATGCACGGTACCGTAGAGGCTAGCGAATTGCGGAAAGGTAAGAGTGTGTATAATCCATGGACTCACATTAGTCATAAAGAACTCATATACTTATTGCAAAAGTTTATTAGCCCTCGAAGCAAAGTACTACTACGCATTCCCCTAGGGGGGTAGATTGGTAGGAAAATACCATCGTTCGTCCCCGACCGCCACTCATAAGGAAGACAATAAATAATAAATCATGCACCAACTTCATAGCATAACGAGAGACTATACGTGCATGCTTCAGGAATCACAAACCTTAACACCAATATTCTTACTAACCACAACCATTTACTAGTACCTCCCACATATTCCATCTCTATATCACAAAACTATTGCAAGGAATCAAACATATCATATTCAGTGATCCACAAGTTTTATGTAGGATTTTATGACTGACCATGCAAATGACCAATTCCTGTTGACCCTCTAAATAGATTTAAGTGAATCATGAGAGTTTAATTCTTTCTACAAAAAATCATGCTCTAATAAATATAAGTGAAGCAAAAGAGCATTCTACAAACAACGGTTTTCTATGTGAAGAGAAACAGGCAACCCAAACTTCAAATGATATAAGTGAAGCACATGAAGCATTCTATAAAGCCATACTCAAAAGATATAAGTGAAGTGCAGTGAGCATTCTATAAATCAACCATGGACTATCTCATACCAGCATGGTGCATAAAGGAAAATGAAAAATAAACACAAAAGACGCTCCAAGATTTACACATATCACATGAACGAAACGAGAACAAAAACATACTGATACTTGTTGAAGAAAGATGGGATGCCTTCCAGGGCATCCCCAAGCTTAGAAGCTTTAGTCTCCTTGAATATTTACTTGGGGTGCCTTGGGCGTCCCCAAGCTTCAGCTCTTGCCTCTCCTCCTTCTCCTTACATCGAGACCCCCTCGATCTTTGATCACTTCATCCACACAAAACTCAACAGAAAGCTCTGTAAGATCCATTAGTATAATAAAGCAAATCACTACTCTAATTACTGTTGCAAACCAATTCATATTTTGTTTTTGCATTGCAGCTACTGTAATATAATTTTTCCATGGCTTATACCACCGATAAAAATTGATAGTTTCATCAAAACAAGCAAACAATGCATCGAAAAACAGAATATGTCTTAAACAGGACAGTTTGTAGTAATATGAACACTACCATACTTCTGTAAATCCAAAAAAATTGAAAAATTAGGACAACGTAAAAATTCTGTATAGCAATACTATACAAAAAGTTTCAGAAACGTTTGACTTTCCAGTAAAAAATGAAAAATCGCGCACTACAGCCAAAGTTTCTGTTTTTGCACCGCACATACCAACAAGAAATCTACTCATCCTAAAGGCAAATTTTGGCACAATAATTTTACAATAAAATGGATTTGTATAAGTGGATAATTATTTTTGTGAGAATCTTCATGAAAAGTTCTACATTGTTTCTGTGCACATGAACACAAGTGTTCAAGGTCGACCCTCACTTCTCCAATGCATCACCTTTCGATCGCTTCTTTTTTTGAAAAATTTTAAGGTTCCCCTCTATATTTTTTTTTGTTTTTAAACTTTATAAAAGCACTCAACGGAAATAAATGACTCACTGAAACTTCCGGGTTGTCTTCCTGGCAGCGCTTTCTTTAAAGCCATTAAGCTAGGCATAAAGTGCTCAAGTAATGGATCCACCCGGATCCCAAGGTATATCAAAGCCAATTTTAATTAGCAATGATTTGGCATTTAGTAGTGAGCACAAAGCAACATATAGCAAGCAGTGAAAAAGTCTAACTCTCTTCCTATGCATCGGCATGTCATACAAGAACAATTCATGGACATCAAGTAAAGGCCAATACATAGCATAAGCAGTTTCTTGCAATTTTATCGTGTTGGAAACATAGAGAGGTGGAGATATAGTTCCTCTCTCATAATAATTGCAAGTAGGAGTAGAAAGCACATGCATATTATACTCATCAAAATCATCATGTGCAACGGTAAAAGGCAACCCATCAATGTAATCCTTAATAAGAGCAAACTTCTCTGATATAGTGTAGTTGGGAGAATTCAAAAAGATAATAGGACTATCATGTGTGGGTGCAATGGGAATAATTTCATTCTTGGCATAAGGAACTATAGAAAGTTCATCTCCATAAGTATAATTAATATTGGCATCATGGCCACAAGCATAGCAATCATCAGGTTCATCAAAAAGGGATATTTCAAAAGAATCAATGAGATCATAGCAATCATCATATCATTCATCCTTCGATAAAAACGAAGGGGCATCAAATAATGTATGAGTTGAAGAGTTACTCTCATTAGAAGGTGGACACGGGTAGCTAATGCGTTCTTCCTCCATTTGTTCTTTGCTCTCCTCATTATCTTTTTCATCCAATGAGCTCATAGCTTCATCAATTTCTTCTTCCATAGACTCCTGCAAAATATTAGTCTCTTCTTGAACAGCAGAGACTTTCTCAATAAAGACATCAATATCGTAATTAATTTTATAATTATCATAGCAATATTTAAGGATAGCAAAATTTTCAGTTCTATAAACTGAATCACCAAAATCTTCAAACTTTTCAAACAAACATTCAATTTCATAAACACCCTTAAAAGCAACAAATTCTTCTATTCATTCCACATCATAGTATCATATCTACCATTAGCATAAGAAGCCAAGGTTTCATTATCATTAAATTCACATGAAAAGGGAAGACGTGGAGCGTTCATCCTAGATTAACAAGTATAATCATATATCAAGCATAGCTCACGAGCATACCAATGCAACATATGAATTTGACTCCATAACAGTTTTCCTTTTTGAGTCAAGCGATAATCCATAAAGTATTCATGTTGATCCAATGTTACTCCCATTATCAAGTTGAATGGGGTTTTCTCAGAATTATCAAAGTAGTGCATAATATTTTTCACATAACAAGCATCGAGGGTTTTAGGAGGTCCCCCATCTCCATGAGTAGCAAGTACATCTAATTTTGTGGTGTTTCGTGTTCCATATATCTATAACTAAAGATAGAGAACAACTTAGAATAGAAAATAAAAACTACTTAGTGATAAAGAAAACAAGAACACACGAGAATATTCACCCCATGCTATTGCTCGCTAGCAACGGCGCCAGAAAAAGGTCTTGATAACCCACAAGTATAGGGGATCATTTGTAGCCTTCTTCGATAAATAAGAGTGTCAAACACACCGAGGAGCTACAGGTAGAACAAATATTCCCTCAAGTTCTATCGACCATCGATAAAACTCTACGCACACTTGACGCTTGCTTTACCAGAAACAAGTATGAAACTATTTGCAAGAATAAAACTACGAGTACTTTGCGAGAATAAAACTATGAATAAATTGCAAGGTAATAAAAGTGGATAGTTTTTGTCAACAAGAAAGTCATTTGTCCCTAGGCAATCGATAACAAGTATCGGTAATCATTCTTGCAATTCTATATGAGGGAGAGGCATGAGCTAACATACTTTCTCTACTTGGATCATATGCACTTATGATTGGAACTCTAGCAAGCATCTGCAACTACTAAAGATCATTAAGGTCATGAAACCCAACAATAGCATTAAGTATCAAGTCCTCTTTATCCATACTTAACAACCCACCTACTCGGGTTTAAGCTTTGTCACTCTCGCAACCCACCATAAGCAAATCATGAACGTATTGCAACACCCTACCACAAGGACCCCTCACGTTTTTGTGAGACGGAGGGCACCGTAGGACAGCACCATAAATAAAATATACAATCATACCAACCAAGATCACAATTAACCCACAGGACAAAACGGATCTACTAAAACATCATAGGATACCAAATATCATTGGGAAACAATATATGGAGTTGAGCACTATGTTTAAGTAGAGATTACAACGGGGATAAGAGGTGTTACACCGCTGCATAGAGGGGGAGAGAGTTGGTGTTGACGGTAGCAAGATTGTTGATGTAGATTGTCGTGATGATCCTTGCCCTGGTGGCACTCCGGCGCCACCAGGAGAGAGGGGGAGAGAGCCCCCCCTTCTTCTTCTTCCTTGGACTCCCCCCTAGATGGGAGGAGAGTTCCCCCTCTGGTCCATGGCCTCCATGGCGGTGGAGGGGTGGGAGATCCTTCGAGATTGGATCTCCCTCTCTGTTCTCTTCTGTTTTGCGTTCCCCAGATCTGGCAGAAAACCATTTCTTATATTCCGGGAGATCCGTAACTCCGATTGCGCTGAAATTTTAACCCGATTTTTTCCGGATATAAGCTTCCTTGCGCCCGAAGTAGAGCTCCAACCGACGTACGAGGTGAGAACAACCCACCGCGACGCACCTGGGCCCTGGGGCGCGCCCAAGTGTCTTTGGTGGGTATGGGCCTCCGTTTGCGGTGATTCCAACTCCCAAAAATCACATATATTCCATAATAGTTCTCCGTAAATTTTTATCCTTTTGGACTTCATTTGATATGGATTTTCCGCAAACAAAAAACATGGAAAAAAACAGGAACTGGCACTGGGCACTGAATCAATATGTTAGTCCAAATAAATCATATAAAATGTTGCCAAAGGTGTATAAAGTTGTATAATATTGGCATGAAACAATCAAAAATTATAGATACAACGGACATGTATCAGGGAGATAGTTGGACCTGCCTCCATCTCTGCCTTCACACTCTTCTACTCCTTCACGCTCTGCGACCAAGACATGACATCGTCGAGGATCCGCTCTGCCCTCTCGTGCCACTGCTTTGCCTTCGTCGCCTCTAGGACCTCGTCTGAGACAGATCCCACCGGCTGTAGCAGCTTGGGGAAGGCCTCATACACGTACGAGAGCGGCATCTATGACGAGATGTGCTGGAGAGGAGTGGGAGGAGCGGGCAGGGATGGAGTGGGCGGTGCTTGATCCATAGTTCTGTACCTAAACATATAGATGCATCACACAAAGGTTCATCACCTTCTAAAAAATCTAAACCTAGAAAATATGAGTTAATCTTTCAATAAGCATATGAAGATTTTTCTTAACATGAACAAGAATTAGGGTTCATCATGTGGTCAATAAATAGATAAATATATCGAGATGCAATGACCAAGGTTCATCATATGAATTAGGGTTCATCGTGATTTTTTTGATTTTTAAACATGAATATGAATTAGGGTTCATCGAATCAACATGCATCATCACATCTAAATAAATCCCACCAACATGAGTCATATTAAACTTACGAAAAAACTGAATTTGACTCAAACTAAATCATTCCTAGGCTACAAAAAAATTAAATCTAGTTCAAAAAGGGGAGTGATTTGACTCAAACTAATTGATGGGATCGGAGGAGCTTAGTTTTTTGTTTTTCGAAGCCATCTCGATCTGCAAAATCAGTGAAGAAATGAAGAAGATCCGAGGGGGGAGTGGAGGAGATGAGAGAGGGGCGAGAGGAATAGGAAGTCTGTTCTTCAGGTGGCTAAGTGGGGGATAAGGGGGTGGGGCGGGCGGCCGGTGGCATATAGATCATTGTTTTGTCCTACCGCCAGAGGGAACGGCGGTAGGGTTTGCAAACCTACCGCCATGACGCTTGGCGGTAGGGTGTGCAACCCTACTGCTGTTTGGGTGGCATTTTTTGTCACAAAACGCAGCCGCGTGGGGGGAGGCCCCCTATCGCCGGAGGCTATTGCGGTAGGGCGTGCAAACCTACCGCCATGAAGCCTGGCGGTAGGGTGTGTAACCCTACCACTGTTTGGGTGGCATTTTTGGTCACCGGATGTAGGCGCGTGAGAGGAGGCCCCTACCGCCGGAGGCTATGGCGGTAGGTTGTGCAAACCTACCGCCTTGAAGCCTTGCGGTAGGTCCTGATCCTAGTGCATTTTTTGCACCTAACTTGTAGTCTTCAATTTTTTGCACATAACAATTTCAATATTTAAAAACAATAAGCATATGTATCACATATATGAAGAATAGCTCACGGGAAAATGGTTCAGCTAAGAAAGATGGTTTACATAGCAAGCACACATCCACAAATGTTTCACGAAGTTTTACATAGCAAGTTCAACAAATACGAAATAGTTTCACGAGCAAATGGTTCATGAAGCAAACATAAAATGTTTAACTAGTTCAACGGCATGACAAGAACTTCACTCTCTCCTTCCCCTTTTCGAGGTACGGTCCTTGTTGGTCTTTGATCGCTTCTCGGCCGCCTTCTTCTTATGCTGAGTAGGATGCGCTTTCTGAAACGGGAATGGACTTTTCCAATCCTTCTGTGGCACATTCCTTTTCTCACGCTGGGTTGTCTGAGTTGGTGGAGGTCCGTCATCATCATCGTACTCCTCCTCCTCATGGTCCTCTTCCTCCTCATTGTCCTCTTCCTCTTCTTCCCCATGTTCTTCTTCTGCTCCCTCCTCGCCCTCTTCTTCATCTTCACCTTCTTCGTCGTTGAGGGAGTCCTGGATTAGGGGGTGTCTGGATGGCCGGACTAACACCTTTGGCCGGACTCCCGGACTATGAAGATACAAGATTGAAGACTCCTTCCCGTGTCCGGATGGGACTTTCCTTGGCGTGGAAGGCAAGCTTGGTGATACGATATGAAGATCTCCCCCCATTGTAACCGACTCTGTGTAACCCTAGCCCTCTCCAGTGTCTATATAAACCGGAAAGTTTTAGTCCCTAGGACGAACAACAATCATACGATAGGCTAGCTTCTAGGGTTTAGCCTCTCTGATCTCGTGGTAGATCTACTCTTGTACTACCCATATCATCAATGTTAATCAAGCAGGAGTAGGGTTTTACCTCCACCGTGAGGGCCCGAACCTGGGTAAAAACATCGTGTCCCTTATCTCCTATTACCATCCGCCTAGACGCACAGTTCGGGACCCCCTACCCGAGATCCGCCGGTTTTGACACCAACATTGGTGCTTTCATTGAGAGTTCCTCTGTGTCGTCGCCTTTAGGCCCGATGGCTTCTTCACTTGTCAATCGCGATGCGTCCCCGGATGAGACTTCTCTCCTCGGACAGATCTTCGTATTCGGCGGCTTCGCACTGCGGGCCAACTCATCTGGCCATCTGGAGCAGATCGAAAGCTGCGCCCCTGGCCATCAGGTCGGGTTTGGAAGCTTAAGCTACATGGCCGACATCCACGGGGACTCGATTTTCGACGGATTCGAGCCACGACCGGGCGCGCCGCACTGTCACGATGGGCACGATTTAGCTCTGCCGCCGGACAACGCTCAGAGCGTCACTCAAGTGTCTGCTCCGACCATTAGCTCGGAGCCCACTGCGCTAGTCGGGGATGGATGGTTGGACGCCGCCCCGGAAGCTGCAATCTCTACGGCGATAGAGCCGGATACCAGCCTGGTCCTTCGCAAGGCCCGTGACTCCAAGGTGCCAGACTCCGCTCCGGACTCCGTATATCCCGCACCTCTTCCGACCAAGCCCGATTGGGCTCCGGTCATGGAGTTCACCGCCGCGGACGTCTTTCAGCACTCGCCTTTTGGTGACATCCCGAATTCACTAAAGTCTCTCTCTTTGTCAGGAGAGCCCTGGCCGAACTACGGTCAGCATGGTTGGGATGCGGACGACGAAGAAATTCAAACCCCACCCACCACCCACTTGGTAGCCATTATCGACGATCTAACGGACATGCTCGATTCCGACTCCAAAGACATCGACGGTATGGACGCCGGTTAAGGAGACGAACAGGAACCAGCACCTATAGGGCGCCGGATAGCCACCTCATTATACGATGTATACATGGTGGACACACCTAACAGAAATGACAACGAGGATCAAAGGGACGCGGCCAGGGATCGCTCCCTCGAAAAACAGTCAAAGCAGCAGCGTAAGCGCAAGGCCAAGCCCCACCTCGACAAAGACCCAGCCATAGAGCAGGGCGAATCAATCGAAGATGAACATGCCGTCGAGCATCCGTCCAAACAGTGCGGACAATCCGAACAACCAATCCCCGGGAAAGATAATAGCCCGGATGACCTCACGCTGCACAAATTGCTGGAACATCAGAACCTCCACCAAAGGCTCGTTGCCACTGCACGTAGCCTGAAAAAGCAGAAGCGGAGGCTCAAAACAGCGGAAGATGCACTCAGGATCATATGGGGCAAAGTACTCAATACCGCACACAAGTACGGCAACAGTCGTCACACAAAGAGCTATCCGAAGCGGAAACTACTACCGGAATTTGATGAAGAGGCCATAAAGCCCCCATAGTCAAAAAATAAGGAAGCCACAAGGTCGGATAGACGACCCTACGATCAATCTCACGCATCAAAGGACGCCGCACTCAATACGGCGCGCGATCCGTCCAAGAATTCGCATCAAAAAACTGGCCCAACCAGATCCATCTATAGGCCAAGAAAGCAAGCTCTAGTGAGCGATGCAATGCAAAAAATACCCGAACATCGCGGCACGCCTAAATACAGGGGTGCCGCACACCCCCTATGTTTTACCGATGAGGTGCTGGACCATGAATTTCCAGCCGGATTCAAGCCCGTGAACATAGAAGCATACGACAGAACAACAGACCCTGGAGTCTGGATCGAGGACTACATCCTCCACATACACATGGCCAGAGGAGATGACCTCCACGCCATAAAATACTTACCCCTTAAGCTCAAAGGGCCAGCCTGGCATTGGCTTAAAAGCCTTACCGAAAACACCATGGGAAGTTGGGAAGTGCTTGAGGATGCTTTCCGGGCAAATTTTTAAGGGACCTACGTCCGACCCCCGGATGCGGATGATCTGAGTCATATAACACAGCAGCCCGGAGATTCAGCCCGGAAGCTCTGGAACAGATTCCTTATAAAAAAGAATCAGATAGTCGACTGTCCGGACGTAGAGGCCCTAGCAGCTTTCAAACATAGCGTCCGAGACGAATGGCTCGCTCGGCCAAGAAAAACCGCGAACAATGGCCGCGTTAACAAGCCTCATGACCCACTTTTGTGCAGGAGAGGATAGCTGGTTGGCAAGAAGCAGCACCAGCGACCCGAATACGTCCGAACCCACAGATGGGAACGGGAAGCCGCGCCGTAACAAAGAACCGCGCCGGATCAAGGACAACAGCCCGATGAGTACGACAGTAAACGCCGGATTCAAAAGCTCTCGGCAAAATCAGAAAAAGCCGCCCCCAAAGACGATAGGGACGAGCTATCCAACCTCAACAAAATCTTGGACAAAATATGTCAAATCCACAGCACTCCTGGGAGACCTGCAAACCATACCCACAGAGATTGTTGGGTCTTTAAGCAGTCCGGCAAACCCAACGCCGAACACAAGGGACTCGACACACCAAGCGAAGATGACGATGCACCCCACAAGCAAAACACCGGAGAACAAAAGAAGTTCCCACAAGAAGTCAAGACAGTAAATCTACTTCATGTGACAAAAGGGAAGAGCAGAACGGCACCTACAAAGACATGCGCCGTACAGAGAGCCCCAGAGGAGCAATGCCACTGGTTGTTACAACCAATCACCTTCAATCATCAGGATTACTCCAAAGGAGACCGGAACGCAGGCTGGACTGCCTTGGTCGTCAATCCAATTATTAACAGACTCCAATTTACAAACGCCCTTATGGATGGCGGCAGCGACTTGAACCTGTTATATCAGGACACGGTCCGCAAACTCGGGGTAAACCCAGCTATAATCCACCTTGGCAACACTTCCTTTTAAGGAGTCACGCCAGGCCCGGACATCCCAAGTATGGGTTCCCTTACATTAGAAGTCACGTTCGGATCACCCGACAACTTCCGAAGCGAAAAGCTAACATTCCACATCGCCCCATTTGTAAGTCGCTATCAAGTGCTACTGGGACGTGAAGCTTTCACCCACTTTAATGCAATACCACATTACGCATCCCTTACACTCAAAATGCCCGGCCCAAAGGGCATCATTTCATTACAGGGGAACATAAATTAACCCACAAAGTACGGGCAAAGGTGCGGCCGTCTGGACAGCCACCCACGAATCTAGCCCTACTATCCCGGACACGGCTCGACGAGTCCGGTGTAAACATGCTTAATAGCCGCATAACCCCGTACAAGGGGCTCCGTGTGCTCATGCCAGGAGACAATACGACTCAACTCTTGCTCCAACTATATTTTGTTTATTTTAATATAGATTTCTCGCACGCTTATTTTTTACTAAGTTCCTCTCTTTCGTAGACGAACATCGTGCTACGCCCGTCCAGGATACGGCACAACGGAGACACAGGCGCAGACGTGCAGCAGGGACCCATTTCAAGGATTCTTTTCAGATTAAGACCCTGCGTAAACCTTTTTTACTATCTCTTGTTGATAACATCCCCCGGTTTTCTCTATAACCGAGGAGGAGGCTGGCGTCTTGGCATGTGGCCACGCCAGAATTTTTGCGCGTACCTGGACACCAGGGGCTTTTTTACCAAGGGCTCTATTTCGGCCCATCCTCATAAAGACCGAATACCTTAGGGAGTGTTCGGCGTCGCGAGTTTGGCCGTATATGCATCAGCTCCGAATCATGTCTTTGGTCAAATGTAGGGTTTGCCCGGCTCCTGTGTTTTGCTGCCTTACGTTCCGTTATATCGGCTAGCGCGGCACCAGGAGAACTACTGCGATTGTGCCCCGGTTCGGCCAGGTGAGCACCTCAGTAGAGAAAGCCGAAAACTGACTGTCATGATATAGCGAGAGACTGGTCAACCACTCGATGACTTTCAGAATCTTTAGGATTCCCTCGCATTAACGAAGGGCCGCTTCCCGGTCAGGCCCACTCGCGCCCCGAATTCGGGCGAGCGCGGTGCCCCTAGGGGCTATTCAGTAGCCCCACTGTCAAACTCCTATGGCTAAGTGAAAGTGATAAAGCATTATAGTCCGGTTGCCTAGTTCGCCGCACCACCACCTCCTTTGTAGGACCAAGACGTTGGATTAAGTGTGACAAGGCGCTTTTTTGCGAACACCCCCGCATTCTATGCGTGGGGGCTGAAGCCAACGACTGCCATCTTTCAGGTTATATACAAATATATACATTAAACGGCCGCACAGGAGGCATCATGATTCTTGCAAGCACAAGTATAAAAAGCTTTTTTTCATAAAAAATTTGTTTTACAAATAGTATAAGCTATTCGAACACAACATCCTTCGAGCACTACGACTCTATTATACAAGCGCCAGGTAGTACTTCCTCAAAATAGTGTTTGGCAGGTACTCGGCTTTCGTCCGAATCTTGGGACGCAACAATACTGGCCTTCATATCTGCCCAGTATGTTTTGACACGATCAAGAGCCATCTGTGCACCCTCTATGCACATCGACCTCTTCATTGCATCAGCATGCGGCACCGAACCAAGGAACTGCTACACCAAGCCAAAATAACTCTTTGGCTCCGGCTTCTCCGGCCACAGGTGACTCGCAACATACCTCATGGCGAGTCCGGATAACCTGTTCAGCTCCGCCCAGGCGGCCAAATGGTCGGATACTGACAGTGGACGTTCTGGATTGTGGAACTGTGACCAAAAAAGCTCTTCCAATCCATGGTCACCTCGGCTGCGGAAGTGTTCGGTCGCGTCCGCCGCACTGGCTGCCAAATCTAGATAAGTGTTTTCCGCACTCCATTGCCGGTCTAATGGAGCATACTTGGGGTCTCCGAACTTCATCCGCAGCATATAAGGCTTTCCAGCCGTTTTATCTCCGGCCTGACGCAGCTCCTCCTTCATCGCTCTCATTGCAGAGCGAGTATCCTTGGCTTCGGCAGTGATCTTTTCAAGGTCCTTCTGAGCCGCCCTATCTTCTTGTTCAAGAAATTTACAGCGGTCGGTAGCATCCTTCAATTGTATGGCCATCTCGGCTATTACCTTCTTGCTCTGGCAGTGAGCAGCCTGTTCGGCTTTTAGCTCTTCAGCCGCTTTAACGGCAGCTGCATCACTTTTCCTTGCTTGCTCCTTGGCTCAGGCAAGTTCCGCCGAAGGTTCTCCATGGTAGCAGCACCATCTACATCAAGCACATATATATAAGGCCCGAGAATCGAGCTCCTATTACCAGGTGTCGGTGTCAAAACCGGCGGATCTCGGGTAGGGGGTCCCGAACTGTGCGTCTAGGCGGATGGTAACAGGAGACAAGGGACACGATGTTTTACCCAGGTTCGGGCCCTCTTGATGGAGATAAAACCCTACGTCCTGCTTGATTGATATTGATATTGTGGATGTTTACAAGAGTGGATCTACCACGAGATCAAGGAGGCTAAACCCTAGAAGCTAGCCTATGGTATGATTGTAATGGTTGTTGTTGTGTCCTACAGACTAGAGCCATCCGGTTTATATAGACACCGGAGAGGGCTAGGGTTACATAGAGTCGGTTACAATGGTAGGAGATCTACGTATCCGTATCGCCAAGCTTGCCTTCCACGCCAAGGAAAGTCCCATCCGGACACGGGACGAAGTCTTCAATCTTGTATCTTCATAGTCTTGGAGTCCGGTCGATGATGATAGTCCGGCCGATGATAGTTCAGCCGATGATGGTAGTCCGGCTATCCGGACACCCCCTAATCCGGGACTCCCTCAGTAGCCCCCGAACCAGGCTTCAATGACGATAAGTCCAGCATGTGTGTAGTCTTCGGCGTTGCAAGGCGGGTTCTCCTTCAAGTTCTACGTACCTGCCAAACAGTGTCCGGCTTCCTCATCAATGTTGCGCGTCTTGGCTTCCACGCCCAATAATGGCCTTCTTCCATGCATCGCGCGAATGTGAAAAGCCAGGGTGTCTTTTATGTTTTACCCCCTAGTTGTGCGAATAATCTGCCTATGAGGGAGGCAAGAATCCAGATCCAAATCACCATCTTCCTCCCGCAAATACTCATCGGAGCGCTTTCGACCAAGAATCCATTCCATCATGGACCGTCAACGCGGCTCCTCTTCTCGCGCTCCGAGCCCTTTGCCAGGAGATTGGAGGAGATGCTCTGTTCCGCACAACGAGCTGGTGAAGCTCCAAGCGAGGGGATATCTCCCTCCGGCCTTTATGGTTCCGGTTCGAGCCGGGCTGGCCACCTACAAAGGTGGGAAGCAAGCGGAGGTTACCCCAAGTCCCAACAAAGGGGAGTGGGTATGCTTCGTCCCCTATCTGATAAGGGGGCTCGGATTTCCTGTACATCCATTCCTCCGCGGGCTCCTGGAGTTCTATGGACTCCAGCTTCATCACCTCACGCCCGCCTCAATCCTGCATATTGCGGGTTACGTAGCTCTTTGCGAGCTATTCCTGGGCGTCGAGCCCCATTTCGCGTTGTGGAAGAGGTTGTTCTGCCTTGTACCCCGCTCTCACGAGGAGTCCATATATCAAGTGGGCGGCGCCGAAATATGGCGCATTGCCGGGACCGGATATCCATCCGGAACCCCTAAGAAGGCGTCCGAAGACTGGCCTTCGAAATGGTTTTATATAGAAGATGCTCCGCTGCCGGACCCTGTTCGGATCGGCCTCCCGGAGTTCAGCAATGCTCCTCTGAAGAAACGCCTTAGTTCGCGTCCGCGGAGCCCCCAACTGGAGGAAGACAAGAGCGTCCATTATTTGACGGGCCGAATAAGGTTACTGGCCCATTCCGGGTTGACCATGATTGGAGTCATGGCAACATGCATTATGCGGGGGGTGCAGCCACTACAATACAGGGGCCACCCCATGTGGGATTTCAACGGGGAGGATGATGCCACCCGTCATGGCCGCAAAGGGCCGGATTCGGTCGAAGACCTAGTGACGATCCTGTCCGGCCTGTATAAGGGGGAGAAGGAGTATTTCCTTCGGACGAACCCATTAAATGGGTTCTCCATGAATAATCCCCGGCCTTGGGTAAGCAAACACTCTGCGTGCCCGACCCATGCTTTTTTGAAACTTAAGTTTCTTATATTGTGTTCTTCTTTCGACGCAGGAGCTGCGCCGGATCGTGGAGGACATGCTAAGTCCAGCTCCGCAACCCAAGGATCCAGAGAGATCCCGGGATCCGGCCTCCGAAGAGGATCCGGACATAAAGGTGGAGCTAATCGATGGGGTGTTCCACCAGCTCAGCATGGACAATGCTTTAGTCGCCATCATGGCCGACTATCCCGGACTATATCCGGCTTCCCAGGTGATTGCGACCGAACTCCTGACACCGTCATTCCTTCCTTGCTTATTTCTGACCACCGTATATGATGGCGATGTGCAGGAGGCGCCCCTAGGGCGAGAAGCCGAGCCCGCAGTGGCTGACCAACAAAGGCCAGTCCAGACCAGTAGGCGGAAGAGGAGCGCGGCGCGGACTGAAACGTCGCCGCAAAGGTGTAGCTCACAATTCATTATTTAGAGCAACGTTCCTAGGAAGCGTTTGAGTGCTCATGACTTTTTTAGGGAAAAAAGAGCCCACCGGACTGCGGGCGTGGAGGTTGCCAATCCAACCTCTACCAGCCAGGCTCCAACACCTGGTCTGGAGGGGGAGGCGAGCGCAAGGCGCGAGCCCGACGTTCCTCCGACGGAGGACGCCGACAGACTGTCCGCCACCAAGTCTGAGGTGGAGAGTGCCATGAATCACAGGCGCCGCCGGACAGTATTTCGTGACGCGTGCTTCTCCCCCGAGGCGTTGAATGCCTTTAACGCGGGGGACGCGCACCTTCGTGCTGCTCAAGATGGTTTTACCAGAGACATGGAGCAGTATGTAAAAGACATACGGGTAAGAGAATTTAATAGTTATATATGCCAGTAGCCCCCGAGACTTAAAGTCGTTATATTAACTGATTTAAGGATCATATGAAACGTAGGATCTTACCGAGAAGAATACCCAACTGTCTCAGGAGCTGCAAGAGTGCAAGGCCCAACTTGAGGCCGCACTCTTTGGCGCAGGAGGAAACACATGGACCTCTCCTGGTAACGCATTATTTTAGAAAGATAAGTAGCATTTGGCCTTTGCGCAAGTCTAAAAAATGACGTTGCAGGTGCTGCCGGACAAGATCCGGACAGGCAAGAACTTCTGCGCCAACTAAAGGCCGGCGAGAGGGTGCTGCATAAGGTGCAGCATGAAAGGAACAAGCTCCAGGATGCCCATGCCCAGCTTGGAGAAGAGCTGAAAGGCGTTCGGGCCGAGCTGTCGGGCTCTGTTAAGGAGAATCAGCGGCTTCGTCGCGGCATCTATAGTAAGTGCTTGAGCGAACTCCTTTGAAAAGAAGAGTTCAGCGAGGAAGTCAATTTGACAGAATATGTCTGCAGGTATGCTCACAGGTCGCCCTGCGGAGGAGATGCCCGTATCAACGGGTGATCAACTTCCCGAATTGTTACAACTGATCGAACGAGTTCGGCAGGCAATGAGCAGCGTCATCCAGGCTTTATGGCCAGCCTTCTCCTTACCCGAGGGTCTTGGGGAGCTTGCGGAGAAGCTTCAGGGAGTGCATCAGCGCTTCCATTTATGGAAGATTTCGGCCTGCCGCCAAGGTGCCAGGGAGGCCTGGGCCATGGTAAAGACACGGTACAAGAAGGCGGATCCCAACCACATGGCTGAAGTTGGACCTGTGGGGCCCGATGGGAAGGAGATCCCTGTGAGTTTAGTATACGGCCAAGTAGAGTTGGCCACTAAATTTTCCCACCAGGACTATAAATTAGACAACCTGTTAGACAGGATTGAGGAAGAATACAATCAGTCGATTTGACAATGTATTATAAAATGACATGTAAAATGCCTTCTAGCCGGATTGTAGATCGTTTCTCTTTGCCGACCTTTTCGCTTCGACCTCGGGACCCTAGAGTCCGGAGTGTGTCCGAATACCTTCTCGGTTATGAAACAACCGGGGTATGCATGGAGACCAGGCATAGGGGTCTTTAGTGCTTTATCAGACAAGTGCCCAACTAGTTATGTTATATTACATGGGTAGTAAGAAACATCTTCCAGGGAGAATAGTTCCGTTAAGGGTTCCTTTCCTCTGGGGGTGGCATGCCCTAAAGTGCATGTAAGGACTGCGAAAAGAGAAGAAAAACATCTGGGGGCAGATAAATAAGTGGATAAAACATCATCTTTTAAGTCACCGACCGAATATTCCCTTAAGAACGCTAGCTTTCGGCTTCACCCAGTCTGAGGTACACATCCGGCTGACCCGGCAGTAACAATCGCAGAGGTGCTCCCTTTACCTCCTAGCCGAACAATCGGGAACGTAGGGGTAAGCACAGGAGCCAGGCAACCCAGCTTGGCCAAAACTTAAGTCATATCGATGCATATAATGGTGAATAAAAGGTACATGTGGAGGCTTGACACATGTGCTGGGCATGAAGCCCTTATAATTAAGCTTCTGGTAAAGAAGCCCTCGTGTATAATGAGTGCGGATAGCACATCAATTGCGCGCGATCGATGCGCAAGTAGGCCTTTTAAGGCTTTGATGAATAGGGTTGAGAAGAAAAAGATAAACAAAAGGCAGCTGAAGTAAAAAAAATTGGACGGGGGGAAAGGGACAAACTCTTAGTCCGGCGCTAGGCATAGAATCTTCGGAGGCAGGCTGCGTTCCATGGGTTCGGCTCGAGTCGGTTATCCAACGCATTTCATAGACGGTACGCTCCACCGGTCAAGACTTTATCGATCATGAAGGGGCCTTCCCATTTGGGCTTGAGCTTGTCTTTTTTCTTGTCTCGCAGGCGTAGAACCAGTTCGCCAACGTTGTAAGTCTTGGCCCGTACTTCTCTGCTTTGGTATCTTCGAGCCTGCTGCTGATAGAATGCGGAACGAGCCTTGGCGACGTCGCGTTCTTCCTCCAATGCGTCCAAGCTGTCCTGCCGATCCAACTCGGCTTCTCTTTCTTCGTACATGCGCACTCGAGGTGAGTCATGAATGATGTCGCAGGGCAAAACTGCTTCTGCGCCGTATACCATAAAAAATGGTGTGAATCCGGTAGTACGGTTAGGCGTTGTCCGCAGCCCCCAGAGTACGGAGTCGAGCTCCTCTACCCAGTGCGTGTCAGATTTTGTAAGGGACCGCACTAGTCTGGGTTTGATGCTGCTCATTATTAGACCATTTGCTCATTCCACTTGACCATTGGTTTGAGGATGATAGACTGAAGCGTAATCGAGCTTGATGCCCATATTTTTGCACCATGATTTAACCTCATCGGCCGTGAAGTTCGTGCCATTATCGGTGATGATGCTGTGGGGGACACCATAACGGTGTACTACCCCGGATATAAAGTCTATCACTGGTCCGGACTCTGCCGTTTTAACTGGCTTGGCCTCTATCCATTTGGTGAATTTATCCACCATGACCAATAGGTACCTTTGCTTGCGGGTTCCCCCTTTAAGTGGTCCAACCATGTCAAGCCCCCAGACCGCGAACGGCCAGGTAATGGGTATAGTTTTGAGGGCGGTGGGTGGCATGTGGCTCTGATTAGCAAAGAGCTGACAACCGACGCATCTTTGGACTAAGTCCTGAGCATCTGCCCAGGCCGTCGGCCAATAAAATCCTGTACGGAATGCCTTTCCTACAAGGGCCCGGGCTGCGGCGTGGTGTCCGCCTAGTCCGGCGTGAATTTCAGCCTGAAGGTCTCGCCCTTCCTCTTCGGAGATACACCTTTGAAGGACTCCGGTTGTGCTTTTCTTATAGAGTTCTCCCTCATGGACCTTGTAGGCTTTAGATCGCCGGACTAAGCAGCGGGCCTCATTATGGTCTTCGAGGAGTTCCTGCCTAAGCAAGTAGGCTAGGAACGGCTCTGTCCATGGGGCAATTACTGCCATTATGTTGTGAGCTGAGGGTGTTGTTTCGTCAGCTGGATCGCCGGTTATGTCAGATTGCTCTGCGGCCGCCTCCGGTTTGTTATTTCCGGACTCCTCTTCCCATAGTACGGATGGCTTGAACAGCCGTTCCAGGAAGATATTTGGAGGGACAGCGTCATGTTTTGCGCCGATGTGTGCCAATACATCGGCCGCTTGGTTATTGTCTCTGGCTACGTGGTGGAATTCAAGTCCTTCGAACCGAGCTGACTATTTAAGGACAGTGTTGCGATAGGCTGCCATTTTTGGATCCTTGGCGTCAAAGTCTCCATTTACTTGGGATATTGCGAGGTTTGAGTCCCCGCGCACCTCTAGGCGTTGGATGCCCATGGAGATTGCCATCCGGAGGCCATGTAAGAGGGCCTCGTATTCGGCTGCGTTGTTGGAGTCCGTGTACATTATTTGAAGTATGTATTGGACTCTGTCCCCGGTTGGGGACGTTAGTACGATGCCAGCCCCCAATCCGGCCAACATTTTGGAGCCGTCGAAATGCATAATCCAATTGGAGTATGCGCCATACTCATTAGGGAGTTCGACTTCAGTCCACTCAGCGACAAAGTCAGCCAAAACTTGCGACTTTATAGCTCGCCGGGGTTTGTAAGTTATGTCGAATGGTAAGAGCTCAATGGCCCATTTTGCAATCCTGCCCGTTGCGTCGCGGTTATTTATAATGTCATTTAGGGGTACTTCGGAGGCCACTGTTATCGAACACTCTTGAAAGTAGTGTCAGAGCTTCCGGGATGCCATGAACACCGCATACGCTATCTTTTGCTAGTGCGGGTAACGAGACTTGCAGGGGGTTAAAACAGTGGATACGTAGTACACTGGTTTTTGAAGAGGGAATTTATGCCCTTCTATCTCTTGTTCTACGACGAGCACCGTGCTTACTACTTGATGTGTTGCCGCGATGTATAACAACATAGGTTCGCCCAGGTTGGGCGCAGCCAGGACCGGATTCGTTGCCAATATGGCCTTTATTTCTTCGAGTCCGGCAGTGGCAGCATCCGTCCACTCGAAGTGTTCGGTGTGCCTGAGGAGGCGATAGAGGGGCAATGCCTTTTCTCCTAGGCGGGAGATAAAGCGGCTGAGAGCCGCCACGCATCCAGTCAATTTCTGGATCTGTTTGAGGTTTTTTGGAATATCCAGCTGTGATAGGGCTCGGATTTTGGTCGGATTTGCTTCAATTCCTCTACCGGATACAATGAAGCCCAAGAGCTTTCCGGCTGGTACGCCGAAAACGCATTTTTCCGGGTTCAGCTTGATGTCATATGCTCAGAGGTTGTCGAATGTGACCCTCAAGTCGTCTACTAGAGTTTCGACGTGTTTGGTTTTGACGACTACGTCGTCTACATATGCCTCTACTGTTTTGCCAATCTGGGTAGCCAGACATGTCTGAATCATGCGCTGGTATGTTGCGCCGGCGTTTTTAAGTCCGAAGGGCATTGTGTTGAAGCAGAATGGTCCATAAGGAGTAATGAACGCCGTTGCGGCTTGATCCTCTTCTGCCATCTTGATTTGATGATAGCCGGAGTATGCGTCCAGGAAGCACAATGAATCGTGCCCTGCAGTGGCATCGATGATTTGGTCGATGCGGGGGAGGGGGAAGGGATCCTTTGGGCAGGCTTTATTTAGGTCGTTGAAATCGACACATAGGCGCCAGGATCTGTCCTTCTTTGGTACCATTACCAGGTTTGCTAGCCAATCCGAATGTTTGATGTCTCTGATGAATCCAGCTTCCAATAGTTTGTCTAGTTCTTCTCCCATTGCGTGTCTTTTGGGTTCGGAAAATCGTCGAAGAGCCTGTTTGACTGGCTTGAACACTTTTAGGATGTTTAGGCTATGCTCTGCCAGCCTGCGAGGGATTCCTGGCATATCTGAAGGATGCCAGGCGAAAATGTCCCAATTTTCCCGAAGGAATTCTCGCAGCACGGCGTCTACATCAGGGTTCAACTATGCCCCGATGGAGGCCGTCTTTGTCGGGTTTGTTGGGAGGACCTGGAATTTTATAATTTCGTCCGCTGGTTTAAAGGAGGTGGACTTGGATCTCTTATCGAGCATCACGTCGTCTCTGTGCACTGTAGCACGCAGCGCGATGAGTTCCTCTGCCGCTAGGGCTTCGGATAGTGCCTCCAGGGCTAATGCGGCTGTTTTGTTTTCGGCGTGGAGTGCTATGTCCAGATCACTAACGAGAGTGATTATCCCGCCGGGCCCAGGCATTTTGAGCTTCATGTACCCGTAATGGGGTACGGCTTGGAAAATTGTGAACGCCTCTCGTCCTAATATAGCGTGGTATCCGCTGCTGAGCGGGGCCACTTGGAACGTGATTTCTTCGGACCTGTAATTGTCCGGCGAGCCGAACACCACATCGAGTGTGATTTTTCCGGTGCAGCGTGCTTCCCGGCTAGGGATTATTCCTCTGAAGGTTGTGCTGCTTCGCTCAATGCGGCTCCAGTCTATTTCCATTTTTTAAGAGTTTCCTTGTAAATGAGGTTCAATCCGCTGCCGCCATCGATGAGTACCTTGGTAAGCCGAAAGCCGTCCACTATTGGACTAAGGACCAATGCGGCTGGTGCTCGGGCTGTTCGGAATTTAGGTTCGTCGCTAGCATTGAAGGTGATGGCCGCGTCGCTCCAAGGATTTGTTGTTGCTACTTGGTAGACTTCGGCAAGGCTGTGGATTGTTCGTTTCCGCATATTGTTTGATGCGAAAGTCTCGAAGACTGTTGATACCGTACCAGTATTGTTGGTGTGGTTTCTCGGGGCTAGAAGCTCCTCACCACTTTTGGCCACCTGCCGTAATATCCAACATGCACGAAGGCTATGTGTTGGGGTGGCGCCCTCGGTACTGTGAATTGTACAAGGTTTGCTGAGCCATCCCTCCAGTACAGTTCCGTTCCCTTTAAGGGGCTTCTGTTTTTTGGTTCTTGTACTTGGTGCCTGAGTGTAATGCACGCTTTTGTTGCGGACTGGGGCTATGTTCGGGGCCGGATTACCCCAAAACCTATCTTCGGTTTTCCGGAAACTTTCTATGGCACAGTACTTTCGCACTATGGATGCCAAGTCGGCGAAACGTGTGATTTCACGATGGCTGACGGCGTTCAAGATTCCCCTGTTCGTGCAATTGTTGCAAAAGATCGAGATTGCGTTTTCCTCTCGGCAGTCCTTTATCCGGTCCATGACCAGGAGGAATCTGGCCCAGTAATGATGTACTGTTTCGGCTGGCTCTTACCGGATTAGAGATAGATCGCATATATCTGGACGGGCGGGCCTAATTGAGTCCGGGACCCTGCCCATCTCGAGGCTCAAGGGTCGACAAGTTTCCGAATTTGGAAGCTTGGAAAGTGGAACGTTGTCCAACGAGTCCGGTCCGATGCCTGACTTTATGTTCAGTGCTTGATCGGAATCCGCTCCTCCACGGGAATCTGGCATGGAGGATTCGGTAGCCCGGACACGACTAGTTTTCAATATGGGAGAAGGATCGTTGCGATGTTCCTCTACCACCGTGACGTGGTGGGTAACCTGGGGAGAGTTAATCTCTCTCAGATCGGTTTTAAGCCCGATCTGATTGTAGTCTGTAGCGACTCCCAGGGCGGCGATCCGATCCAAGAGTTCGTTTACAGACGAGAGCTTTGCTGGATCTAACTGCTCGGCGAATTCCGAGTTGACATGAAGATTGCTCTCGATGACACGAGAGGTCATCGTTGAAGCGGTGGCCGGACAGGCGGTCATAAGAAAACCTCCTAGCCGGATAGTTTGGCCGGCGGCCAAGGCTCCATCGGCGAAGATGCCGTCCTTGAAGACGGGAAGAGGCATCCTTCCTATCGGTGACGGCACAGAGGTACTCTCAATGAAAGCACCAATGTCGGTGTCAAAACCGGCGGATCTCGGGTAGGGGGGTCCAGAACTGTGCGTCTAGGCGGATGGTAACAGGAGACAAGGGACACGATGTTTTACCCAGGTTCGGGCCCTCTTGATGGAGGTAAAATCATACGTCCTGCTTGATTGATATTGATATTGTGGATGTTTACAAGAGTGGATCTACCACGAGATCAAGGAGGCTAAACCCTAGAAGCTAGCCTATGGTATGATTGTAATGGTTGTTGTTGTGTCCTAAAGACTAGAGCCATCCGGTTTATATAGACACCGGAGAGGGCTAGGGTTACATAGAGTCGGTTACAATGGTAGGAGATCTACGTATCCGTATCGCCAAGCTTGCCTTCCACGCCAAGGAAAGTCCCATCCGGACACGGGACGAAGTCTTCAATCTTGTATCTTCATAGTCTTGGAGTCCGGTCGATGATGATAGTCCGGCCGATGATAGTTCGGCCGATGATGGTAGTCCAGCTATCCAGACACCCCCTAATCCGGGACTCCCTCACTAGGTGTCTTTGGAACATACGTTGAGCCTTGTCTAGCCGCTTATTCACAAGCGCGATGTCGGCATCTACTACGTCAAGTTGCCGCTTTAGTTCGGCAGATTCATCAGTCCGGCTAGCCACCGAACGCCTCGCCACCTTCATGGAATAGGCAACATATTATACATGGGGTTATGATCCTCTGTGCACCGTCACTCATGACGACAGACAGAGTCTCAGGGGCTACTATTCATACAGGGCACATTTAATATGCGGCTCTACCAAAAGGTACACCTTTTTACGTACCTCAAAGCCTGTTAGTAAACTCCTGGCAGGCTCAAATAATCAGCTTTCCGCGGATGAAATCCTTCCAATCATCGTACTCATCAACATACGGTGTTCTTCTGAGATGGATGCCCTACCAAGCAGATCCTTCAGCCCCTCTGACAGTGCGCCAGAGGGTGCCGGACTAGCCTGACGACCTTTTCCAGGGTCCGGACTTGGAAAAACCCTCCGGGACGATACCTCGGGGTCACCAGCCTCGTGAGACGGTGCAACAAGGGGAGGCGTTTCGCTCTCTATCATCTCTGGACGAAGATCCCCTGAAGATGAGCTCTGCTGAGAAGGGTTGAGATCCGAACTGCAAGATAATGTTTCAGTCATTTTCCTCAGGAATAAAACAGGAGTGTGATTCATTATGGAACCCCTCCCTTCACTTACGTCTCGGGGGATAGCGGGTCCCCTTTAGGGGCCGATTCGGCCGGGGCGTTCTCCGGTGCCGAACCCTCTGGCAAAGATTTCTTCCCCCGTTTTGAGGTTATCACCTCCGGGTCTTCAGAGGCAGTCCTTTTCTTTCCCTGGTCGAGGGAATTTTCGATTCTTCCCTTCCTAACAGCCTCCTTCGCGGGGGCGGTAGCTCCTTGGTTCCCCCCTTCGCCTTCCGCCGAAAGCGCGACCTCCAGCATCCTGGTCAGCATGGGATTCGGCACGGTCTCGGGCAGGGGGGCTGGACACCTGATAAGCTTTGCCTTCGCTATCCACTCCTATTCAAAGGACAACTCTGCTAAAGGGTAATTCTGATAAAAATATGGATGGTGTGTCCAAATACGGGGCTACTTACTTTAGCATCCGGGCGACTGCAGCTCAGACCTGCGTCCTCGGACAAATCCGGACACCTTGATTGTGATCCGAAGAACAATTTGTACATCTCCACGGGTGTCATTCCCATGAAATGTTGTAGGACTCGCGGTCCCTCTGGATTAAACTCCCACAGGCGGAGAGGTCGACGTTTGCAGGGCAGTGTGCGGCGAATCACCATGACTTGTGCCACTACAGTCAAATTGATATATCTTTCTAGAAGATCTCGAATATGGCCCTGCAGCAAGGGCACGTCTTTGGGCGGCCCCTAGATAAGTCCTTCATTAACCCATGACGCCAGTCGTGGTGGGGGACCCGAGCGAAAAGTAGGTGGTGCCACTCATGTGGTGCCCTTGGGGGCTGTGATGTAAAACCAGTCCCGTTGCCATAAGCCGAGCTCCTCTTGAAAAGAGCCTTCGGGCCATGGAGCATCGTCCATCTTACATATTATAGCTCCTCCGCACTCAGTGTCACACCCTAGCTAGTCATGCATTAGAGTGTTGCATCATGTTTACTCTTTCATCAGAAACTTGAAATGGGGATCTGTGAAACCCTCAGAACCATTTTGAAAATGACCCAAATAAAAATTTCTCCAAAAGGGTCCAAGAAAATGCTCATGTTGCTCTCTGAAAATATTGGACAGAGATAAAAATCAAACCAATATTTTTAGTGGCTCATGGACATTTATTTTGGGCATTTGGAATTAATGCATAACTATTTGCATTGGAAATATATTAATTATATATATTAATATATGCCCAAATATTATGCCAATTATAAAAGAGCTCTGAAATAATATAAATAGCTCCTGCAAAAATTGGCATAAGTTAAATAAATGATTTAATATATTATTTAAATCAAAACAAATGTCAGAAATTAAAAAAA